>NC_081426.1:65418334-65555834 GCF_949786415.1 Peromyscus eremicus | reverse complement strand
TTCTATCAGCTCATCTGATTGTTCCAAAGTGTCTGAACTTGGGATGCAGAAACTGCAACTTCTACCTAAGTAGGGATAGGTAAGACTATTCTCTGAAATTCACTCTCAGACTTGAGAAAGCAAGGCTGTTACTGGATCAGAAAAGTCATACAGCAAACCCTATCTAAGCCACACAAGAGCCTGACCTAAGTCACATCAGCAAGTTCTGGACTCTACCAGACCCACCAGGTTGTGTTTGCTGAGCTCTTATGGGTAGGATGGGTAGGATGATCTGGCAAAGCATATTGAAAGAATCTGGTGGGGTGCCTGGGTCAGCTGGGCTTCATCTACAAGGTGGCTGGATTTGGTCTTTGAATGGAATTTCATATGTCTGATGGAGGCCCACCCTGGTAGTCAGAGGGACAAAGGTTTATGTGACAGCTGGGCCAGCCATTCAGATTATGAGTTGCAAAGCATTGCTTTCTAGACCTCAGTTTTCTTCTCTTAGATGAGGACAATGAGACTCATAAGACCCCTGTGTCCTTTTATAGTATCCCATGGTAGCTGGATCACAGTGAGCTGGTGCCAATCCCCTCATCTGAAAGACTTGGCCAAGAAAAGCAGGAGTACCTGGGCGTGGCACACATCTGTAATCCAAGTGGTCATGTTGTGTGTGTATGTGTCGGGGTGGGTGGTGCAGGTGGAGATCCCCAGGGCTTGATGGCCAGCTAGACTAGCTGCATCAGTGAGCTTCAGGGTCAGTGAGAGTCTCAAATATAAAGGTGGAGAGTGCTTGAGGAATAGACGATGTCTATGACCTACACATACACACACTCACACAAACATACTCTCACACACTCACACACACACACACTTATACATACTCATGCACGCACATACACACACTCACACATACACACTCTCTCTCTCTGTCTCTCTTACACACACACACACACACACACACACACACACACACACACACACACACACACGTAGAGATCTTTGTCCTTGTTTGTGTTAGATCACAAAACAGGCCCCAATTGGCAGTGTTGCTGACAATGTCTAAAGATGGTGATGGCCGGGGCCCCAACTCAGGCAAGATTCTTACCGAGTAGCCAGAAGGCGTCTTACCAGGAAACAGAAAGCTACAGTCTGCAGTCCTCAGTCAGGAAAACCAATATTTCCTTTCTCCACCCACAACGGTCAATGACCTCAGGCAAAGTGCATCTGTTCTCTATCAACCAGACCCGCCTTTATCAGCTCAGAGACCCCCATCCTGCTGACCAGAATAAGCCGCCGCTCTCTACTCTCATGGGGCAGCTTGCAAGCTTGTTCCCAATAAACTGTTTTTCTACCCACAGAGCGGTCTAGTTCAGTGGTTGCACTCTGCTCACTTACAGCTTGCCCCTACACCTCACCCTCTCCGCCACTCTGGGGAAAAAAAAAAAAAGATTTCTTTCCCCTCTAAAACCAGGACAGGCTCTTGGCTTGCTCAACAAGTGTTCAGTGGTTATAAATTGTACTATCCTCTTTTCTCTCAAAGATCTCACAGTCCAGAAAGACATGTGAGTAAGGAGAGGTTTCATGCAGGGCAGTGGAGAGCCATTAGAGAGAACCGTGAAAGGTGGAGATTGGCTGTGGAGTAGCTGTGTGGGACCACAGAGGGAAGACCTCTGTGGCTCACTGCAAGGAGTGGCAGTGGGGAAGGAAAAGAAAGAGCAGTTAAATGTCAAGCACTGATATAGGACACTGTGCAGTGGTACAGGATGCTGTGAAGTGGAACAGGATGCTGTGAAGTAGTACATGATCATGATACTGGATGCTGTGAAGTGGAACAGGATGCTGTGAAGTGGTACAGGATGCTGTGAAGTGGTACAGGATGCTGTGAAGTGGTACAGGATGCTGTAAAGTGGTACAAGATACTGTGAAGTGGTACAGGATGCTGTGAAGTGGTACAGGATCATGATACTGGGTGCTGTGAAGTGGAACAGGATGCTGTGAAGTGGAACAGGATGCTGTGAAGTGGTGTAGGACACTGTGAAGTGGTGCACAGTGCTGGATGCTGTGAAGTGACGCAGGATGTTGTGATGTGGAAGAGCTGATAAAATGTGAGGAATTGAGTGTAAAGTGTGAGAGTGAGTGCTGGCTGGCATAGACAGACACTGAGATGGATGTCAGAAGAACAGGTCCTCTAACTGGCCATCACAGTAGGCTCAGTTCTGGATCTCAATACAAGAGAGAGCCTATGTAACAGAGGAAACATATTACTTCTGTAGGTTTCTGGAAGGAGTGGGTGTCTTGGATAATCTATGGCTTTTACTGTGAGAAATTTGTGACTTGGAGGTACTTAGATAATAATCAAGGCCCTAACTCAACTTGAGTTGCCCACTTTGAGATGGACAGTGAGGTTGTGCTTACCTGTAGTTATGGGAGGAGGAGAACTTGTTAGCACATTGCTGCTGTGCCTATGGAGGGATGTGGCCCCAGGCTGCAGAGGGTTAGATCCCTCCCTGGTTGCCATGTCTCTCAGAATGGTGCAGCTTGAAGCAGTGAAGTCCATGATCAAACATAAAGTAGACAGGACAAAGCTTGAACAATTTTCTCCCGACGTGGTGCATCAGTCAGTGTTCTCTGGACAGATAGGACTGATAGAATGAATATATATTACAAAGAGATTTACAAAATAGATGGTCACAAGATTCCATCTGCACACTGGAGAGCTGAGAACCCAGTAGCTTCTCAATCCATGAAGTTGGGTGCTTTGGCAGTCCCAGTCTGGTACAGAAAGCCTGGAAGAAGCCTAAGGAGTCGCTGGCCTTCAGCCCAGGGTGAAGGCCGAGGAAGCTGAGTTCTGTGGCAGTGAAGGTTGGCAACAGCAGAGGCGCAGTGAAGAGGCATTCCCCAGCAATCATTGAAAGAGAACAGGCAAAATCAATACGGATTTCCTCTCAATTGGAAAGTGTTGCCCACTCTGGGGAGTGTATTCCCCTGACCATTCATCCTTTGGGACACTAGCTGGGCATTGTACAAATACCTGTGTATCTACTAGATGCAAAATCTTAACATTTGTAAGTGACTGAAGTAGTCATCCAGTTAAGCTAACAATGGCAGGCCTGTTCACCAGGGTGTCTCACATCTACTAAGAAGAAATGAAGTTTATGATGGGTATAGACAAGGCCTCTGTCATTCCTTCAGGAATGACAGGTCGTCTAGGAATGACAGGGCCACGGTCATTGTCCTCTTGAAATGTCAACAGCTGTGATGACCAGAAGGAAGCCTGCACAAGTGTAAGCGCATTAACTTCTCATCACAGAGCGGGAGGGAGGGCTCATGAGTCCCAGCCAAGGATTTAGAGACAGTTAACAGTTACTAGGGGAGCAGACTCACAGGGCCTCGCCCTGTCCTGAGATCTGTAAGCAGTTAACAGTTATTACAGAAGAGGATTCACAAGGCTCTGCCTTGTCAGGGACAAGGACAGAATCTCTAGTTAGTGGAAAAATACAGACCCCTGATAAGACAGGGAACTAGATCATCTTACAGTCAGGTTGCCTAGCAACAGGACATTGAGACAGAGCCCTTGACCCTTTCACCCTGTAAACATCCTATACAAACATCCTTAGCTTGCCCCACCTTATGCAGATGACAGCTTCTTGCTCCGCACACCCTGCAGGAACTATATAAACCCTCTTGGAGATAAATAAAGTTGCACCTTGATCAGAATCTAGACTTGGTGTATTTCCTTGTATCTCCTGTCTCTACATTCCGTCCTTAGGGTGGTTGAGAACCCGTTGAAGCCCTGCAGGCGGGGCACTGCCCCTCCTCAAGCATAGGCATTAATGACTGCTGGGGGAGTGACCTATGAGGCCACACCCCTCACCAAGTATGTATAGACAGTTGCTAGGGGAGAATTTTTCCTTCAATGGTGTGGCTACCCAAAGTTGCCCATGTTCCTGTAAGTAAGCTCTCAGTTGGGCTCCTGTGTGACCCTAACTAAATTCACCGGTTCAACAGCGTCACTGGCTCCAATCATTTCTTCATTTCTTTCATTGATGCCCTTTATCCTGGGTGAGAAGATGTTTTGTTCACGTCTCCTCAAAGAGAGCTCACACAACAGAGCCTCACTGAATGACCCTCTAGGGGTCAAAACCACTGGCTCTGCTGCTATACAGACTGGCTTTGATCTGTGACGTCACACCTCTTAGCAGTGACCCTGAGACTCTGTTTCCAACTCCTTATGATAGTGACAGGACCAGGGATGTGGCTGCATGGTGGAGTAGCTGCCAATCATGGGTAAAGCCTGGAGTTGAAGCTCCGGGGCCACACAAAAAGCTGATAAAGCAGATAATGTAGGGTAAAAAGGGCCAAGGAAAAACACCCTGACCCTGACTTGATCCCAAGACCAGGGCCAAGGATTTGAAATCCCACCAATCCTTGAGATCCCTGAGTACAAAAATCCCGTCAATCCCTAAGCTTGCCCCAGAATCAAGCCATAAAAAAAAACACCAATCCCAAGCCACCCTGAACTGCCCCTTTTCCCCCACCCAGGTCCAAGAAACCCTCTATGAGCTGTATACTCTGTTCAGTTTGTTGCTGCTTCTTGCCCTAGAGGAAGCCACCCTCCTGGATTTTTCCCTACCAGTAAATCTCTTGAGTGAAGTTTGTCTTACTGCTGTGACACTTTGACCTATCGGAGCCCAGCTGTAACAATTGTTGCGGAGTTGGAGCAGAACCGTTACACTTTCACCTGGGAAACGGTCCCCTGCTGGAACAGAGTTGTTACACTTGCACTGGGGACATCTTTCCCTGGTGCAGAGCTGTGACCTTCCGCCCGGAAGCGGAACTGCGGTGCTTACATAGACTTTGTGGTAGTCTTTGGCTCCCGAGTGCCAGGGTGTCTTTCCATCCGAGTGTAACAGGAATCTTAAAAGTTCTTATTAATAAAATCAAACCTGAGCCAGGTATTGGGGTGAACTGGAAGATCAGAGAACCAGAACAAGCTACAGCTGCCTCACCTCGCCAGACCCTCAGCTGGTCTTGTTTCCTCAGACTGGAAGCCTCTGAGTCCTCATCCAGAATGGGTCTCAGCTGAACTGCTACTCGAAAACCTAACACCTTAACCAGCCAAATGCTTAACCAGGCCAAATGCTTCTAGTTTCTGGTCCTCACGCCTTATATTCCTTTCTGCTTTCTACCATCACTCCCTAGGATTAAAGGCTCGCTTTCCGGGATTAAAGGTGTGATGAGTCACCATGCTTGGCTGTATCCTTGAACACATGGATTTCTGCCTCTGGAATGCTAGGATTAAAGGAATGTGCTACCACTGCCTATCCTAAGTATCTAGTGGCTTTTCTGTTCTCTGACCCCAGATAAGTTTATTAGGGTACACAATATTTTGGGGAACATTATACAACCACATCTGAGCTCCAACACTTACAGATAATAATTTTACCTTCCCTGTTTGGTTATTGTGATTAAGTACATGTGAGGTTTCACAGTGCCTACAACACGGTAAATGGTCAAGAAATGTTAGGAAGCATCATTTCTACGACCGTTTTTTCTCCCCTTTCTATTGGGAGGCTAGTGTGCTGATCTCAGTCAGAGTCATCAAGAAGACAGAAACATGAATGTGGAGTTAATTAGGAAACATGATGGGAGCATGTCCTAGATCCACTCTTAGCTGCTGCAGTTGGAAGGCTAGATGCACACAGTCTGCTTGGTGGCGATTTGCAGAAGCTAAGATCATTCCTGGGTTACGAAAAGGCCCAGCACACTGCACAGATCCAGATAGCTCCGACCAACCACGTTCCAGTGACCTGAGCACAAATGAGTCAAAAAACACATGGATTAGATTTCCTTTGAATACACATGGGTTTAACAATTAAAAGGAAGGGGTGTGTGCCAAAGTGTGTTTTGTAATAAGCCCTGAAATAATAAATGGCTCACTAGGACGGAAACATCAATGGATCATCCAGGATGCTCATTAGCCTCATGAGACAGAGGTTGAAATCCTCAGGAAATACTTAGGAAGAAATCTCGCCTGACATTCTTTGCAAGCCAAGCGATGAGTAGACGTGGGAAGGAAGAAGGAATTTCTTAACTTTAGTGAGAAGATGTCCTAAGAAAGAGCAGAAAAGATGGGCAAGAAAGTGTCAGTACTGCTTCTGGGGACCAAATGCAGCAGTGCATCCTGGGAGACCGGGCTCTGCTCCCAGTGCTTGCCAAGTTAACTGCTGGATCTTCAGGTGCACCCTTCACTTCCCAGACCAGGTTCTGAATATGCAAATTGAGGATCTCCATGACTTGCCTTCAAGGGCCCCTTGAGGGTCTAAATATTCACAGGCATCCATCATGAGAAAATAAGGACTCATATCCTCCCCGTATTTAGAACTAGAGAGTTCGCTCCTAGGAGCTTTGCTAGAAGTCTATCAATAAGACTTCCACTATAGCAGAGGTTTCTGCCTCTCTGTAAACACAGGCAAGATCACTCTCGGGCTAGACTCTTTTAGAAAGGGAGTTTTGGTCCAACCTCCTGCTACATCTGTCAACAGCAGCTGTTAATATCTGACAGCATAAATAAATAAATACAGTGGCTCAATTGGTAAAGTGCTTACCTGTCTTACAAACACAATGACTGAGTACAACACCCAAAATCCACAAAAGAAAACCAGATGTGGAGGCGCAGGCTTGTGGTTCCAGGGTTGAAGAGGCTTCCTGGGATATCTGGGGCTCCCTGGCCAGACAGCCTGGCCTACTTGGAGAGCTTCAGGCTAGTAAGAGACTCAGTCTGGGGAAAAAAATAAATAGAAAGATGAAGGGTGCCTGAGGAACATTGCTAAAATTCAGCATTATTATAACGCTATTAGACCTTTTATTAGCTAATTTTACCAACTTTCCCCATGTCACCAGACTGAATATTGGCTAGGCTAAATAGTCATGTACTTTAAAGTGACGACGGACATGAAGGGGAGATTCCTATAGTTTATTTATCTCTGGCAGTTTCTTGTTTCTTCATTTTTTTTTAACTCAAAGAGAACAATTTTATTAGAGTTTGAGGAAAACTCCAGGGTAGGCAAGGTGTAGATCTCAGCTGCTTCCTAGAGAAGGAGAATAGAGAAGAGAAGAAAACATGCCATTTTTTTTTAAAACATGATTAAGGAGGTCAGCCACAGACAAACAGCTGCATGGGGCCAGGGGCTTTGGAGGAAAAGTAAGCAAGCTCAGAGTACCAGAAAAAGCATGCTTAGGCTCTGGCCAGCTTCTGAAGGAAGAGACAGAAAAATAAAAGGAGGAAAGGCTATACTTTTCACTCAGAGCCGTGGAAAGACTCAGCCAGACCTCCAGAAAGCCTGTAGTACCTGCATGAGGGCTGGGGATTCTGGGAAGGAAAAGTACAACATCTCACTAAAGGGCTAATCGTTCTGCCTATGTCTTCAGCGTGGCTTAGGGTAAGCCTGCCTTTCTAGGGGTGACCCCACCTTCCTGAGGGGTGGCCAGTGGCCAGATGATTGACCAGCCCCACTGGATTAACTCTTTTGTGTTTGGGGTACCTCAAAATGTTTCACCATATTTTCTATTTTTTTTCTCCTATCCTGATCCAGTATTAACTCAGGTACGGCTGCACATAATAATAATGGTTTATTTCTCATAAAATCTTGAGGCAAGAGAGCTGCTTTTCTACAAAGATTTATTGCTTTTATTTTATGTGTCTGAGTGATCTGCCTGCATGTATGTTGCATGCAGTGCCCTTGGAGGCTAGAAGAGGGTACCAGATTCCATGGCTGTGAACCACTGTGTGTGTAGGTGCTGGGAACTGAACCCGGGTCCTCTGCAAAAACAGCCAGTGCTCTTGACCACTAAGCCGTCTCTTCTCCCCAGCATTCTGCTTTTAATTCATTCATGGAAACCTAAAGTTCTTTTTCTTGAAAAGAATTGTAGCCCCACTAAGATGAAACCATTCAAAATTAAATAACTTCCTAATGGTTATTTTGTTTCAAGTTGGAGATGAGAGTGTTCAAAATTGTCCCACAAAGATCTGAACTATACATGTATATAGAGAGACCATTTACATATATAAATAAATATAAATATATTATGTAAATGGTCTCTTTTATTCTGTCCTTGTATTACTGTTATAATTTTTTTTTTTTTTTTTGGTTTTTCGAGACAGGGTTTCTCTGTGTAGCTTTGCGCCTTTCCTGGAACTCGCTTTGGAGACCAGGCTGGCCTCGAACTCACAGAGATCCGCCTGGCTCTGCCTCCCAAGTGCTGGGATTAAAGGCGTGCGCCACCACCGCCCGGTTACTGTTATAATTTTTATAACCATCTCTTGGTTAGAAAAAGACATTATATTATTCTAACTGTCTAGCTAATGCATGCTCTTAATGTTCATATGAACAGCAAATCAATTTCTCTATTTAGAAGCTTGAAATTTTTATTGTACATAAAAACAGTTAAAATGCTTTTTGTACATTATGCTAACAGATTTTTACAACGATCAGTAATTACTGCCATATTATATTGTTGTAATGAATCAGTGTACATAGACTTCAAATAAATAATAGAATTCCTACATATAAAACACATAAAGAGATTTTCACTCTGAATTAAAATAATGTACTCCTCCACTTCAAGCCAGTATTCAAACATTAATACATTTGACTGGCAATGCTTTGTTCTGAACGTTGATTTTATGATAATTGGATATGATAGATAGATGACTGTAGCATACCCCACCACAAGTCATTGGGCTTAAGGAGGCCAGACTTGATGGAAGGAGACACTGGGCTTTGAAGCTTCCAAAGATGGGAAATGATTCAGCAGCCCCATGGCAGCTTTGGCCTGACCCAGCATACAACACCTCTGCTGCCTGGTTCAGGTGCCTCCTTTCCAGATCTCCTAAGGGAGTTCTCCGAACCATTCATTTCTGAGCCTTCTGAGTCAGATACAAGAGGGCTAGGATGCTGTCTGTTGTAAGGAGAGTTACTCATCTCCCGCCTCCTCAAAGCAGTTTCTCTTTTGAGACTTCCATGTGAAGTTCCTTTCCTTTGGCTTTAATTGCTCTCTTCACCCTGTTTTTGAGAACGTGAAAGCCGAGTCTCATCCGGAAAGCAGAGAAAGCTGATGCTTAATTCTTTGCAATGGTGGTCACATCTAAATACATCCCAAGAGCTCTTAATCAGAAATGACAGATGGAAATATGGTTCAAGCGTGTTAGAAATACTCGTTTTAACTCAACAATCCCATTGCTAATGACCTGGGCTAGGCAGAAACACTGGCAGAAATCTATGTGCACAGGTCTTTATGTCATTGTTATTTATAGGAACAACAATAAAAAAAACCATAAGAAATCTCCAAAAGGGACATAGCTCTGTAAATCATGTATAACCACAGGAGGAAATATTATGTAGCTAATAAAATGATGTGTACAAAGAGCCACTTATTGTCTTGGAAACATCTTGTGCTCAATGTAAGAGCTTTAACAGTATAAAATTTTATGAATCCATGATATATTTTCATCAATATAAAATATGTGTGTGACAGTGTTTGCTTTATGTCTTCCTGAAGGGTTTCCAAGATACGACTTGTTCAGCCAAGTGAATGCAGCAGAACTCAGGGCCTCCCTGGCTTACTTGTCTGTTTTTTGAAGTCCTTGGCTCTGCTGGGGATGCGAGGACTTCTTTAGCTCACTTAAAATAGAGACCTGTGGCATTCTAAAAAGGTAAGCTTGGCTAGGGCACTCCGTTTTTAATGGGTTATTTTTATTTTTAACCATGTGTATTATGTGTGTGGAAGAGGGGATGTGCACATGAGTGAATGTGCCTGGGGAGGCCAGAAGAGGGCGCCTGACCCACTGGAGCTGGAGTTCCAGGTGATGTGAATGCTGGAAACAAGCTCAGAGGTTCTGCAAGGGCTTACTGAGCCATCTCTCAAGCCATCTCTCAAGCCCAAGGCATGATCGGGAGTTTGGGTTTTTGTGGGTCTGTGTGTGTGTGTGTGTGTGTGTGTGTGTGTGTGTGTGTGTGTGTGTGTGTGTGTGGTTTTTGTTGGTTGGTTGGTTGGTTTTTTGTTTGTTTTTTTTTTTTTTGGTCTTTGGGTTTTTTGTTTGTTTGTTTGTTTTTTGTTTGTTTCTACTGTTGGTTGCTTGGTTTTCCAAGACAGGGTCTCATTATGGAGACCAGGCTGGCCTTGAACTCACAGAGATCCTACTGCCTCTGCCTCCTGAGCACTGGGACTCAAGGTGTGCACCATCATTCCCAGCCCAGATGCTCTGATTTAAAAGGTTTCTTAACTCCACCTCTGGTACTCTGCCCTCACTTCCTTGGCCAGTAAAGCATAGTCACTGGAGATGGTCCCTTAGTGCCCATGGGTACATACCAGTCACTGTGGCTACCCCCAAGCTGTCCCCTGGCACCATGGCTATGTATCAATGAGAATAAATGCAAATTCTCGGGCCTCAGTCACCCTCCCACCAGAACCTGTGTGCAGGTCAGTGACAGGAATCCTCTCGGGGACTCAAGTTTTAACAGTGTCTGCCTAGGTTTAACTGGTATTTTTAAAGTTTTACTTTTTTACCAAAAACAGTAGCTCACATATTCCCGAGGTACAATGTGGTGTTCTTATATACAACAGCCTTTTACAATAAATAAATTAGAACAATTAGCTTCTACTACCTCATTTTTGTTTGTTTGCTTGTTTGTTTTGTTATTTGGTTTTTGGTTTCTCGAGACAGGGTTTCTCTGTGTTGCCTTGGCTGTCCTGGAACTTGAACTGTAGACCAGGCTGGCCTCAAACTCAGAGATGCACCTGTCTCTGCCTCCCAAGTGCTGGGATTAAGGGCGTGCACCATCACCACCCAGCTACCTCTTGTTTTTGAAGTGAGAATTTTTCAAAACCCTTTCTTCCGCTACTTTGAAATATAAGATACATCATCAAATGTGTTCATCCCAATATACCACAGAACATATAAACGCATGCTTCAGACACTGGCCAACCCATAACCCCCACCCTATTCCTCTCCCATCTCTGCCCCAGCCTGATCACCACCATCCTGCCCTCTACCACTATGTACTCCATCACTAGATTCTGCATGTGCTGTGATCCTGTAGTGTTTTGTCTTCTTCACCAGCATCCTCCTGGTCCATCCACGATGCTCATTGGGTGATCACCAAGGATGACCTCAACTGACGTGCTATCCAATGCTGGCCAACACGTAGATGACTTTAAAATAACTTCATAAGTAATTAAAGGATGTGATGTCCATCTAATTGCCTCAGAATGTAGAATCTCTGCTCTGTGGATTGAGGGATAAAATACCAATTAAACCTAGGCTCTGTTCAAGTCCTCCTGTAATGGTCTTTTCTGAATTCCCCTTGGCTGGTCCAGCATTTATTCTTTCCTGAAGGATGCTATAGGACACAGCCCATAAGAGCCCAAAGGCAGTGCTGCTGAGGTAGGCTTTTCTCTTCTCCACACTAACATTCCTTATCCTCAGCCCCCATCTGAAATGATACGTAATTTCTTATTATCTACCAATCCTCCTATGCTGTAAGATCCCAAACACGAAAGAAAATCGTATGACATATTTCCAGCACCCATAACAGAGCCTCAGCCGTAGGACATGCATAACAATAGAACAGCGATGAAGAAGACAATGGTATTTCCCGGTGGCCACGTGTAAGATGACGTCTGAGCAGCTACCGTTCCAACAACAGCAGCTTTCCTGTTGATCCTCCCGTCTGTTTTTATTTTTATTTTCCAGTCTGTTTTTAATCTTACAAACAGAGGCATTCGGTAACTAACCAGGTTTCTGTTGAAAAGGCCAGCTCACAAATTTAGAATCAACTTTGAAGATAAAGATTTTTGTGGTTTAGAGTTTTTAGTCTGTTCCTGAATCCACCGTCCAGCGAGCACCCTTTGTTCCTTCAGCTGTTCTGAATCTTAGCTGAGGTCCAATTGCTGTTTGGGGACTTGGAAGGTCAGCGCGACAGCAGCAGCATTCACTTCCTGTGCCTGTCATTTACGTCCTGTGACCTTGGCCGAATTACAGTGTAACTTGCCCCAGCACACCTGTAACTGAAGATCTTGGGAAGGCCTGCTCTATGTGGTAAGGCTGAGATTACCACCAAGTCGTACCAAGCGCTCAGTGCCGGCTGGCGTGCTGATGATGGTAACTGTCAGAGAAACTGGCTCATAGGTGTAAAGAAGTAAATACAGTAACATGCCCAAGTGTTTTCAGTGGCTCTCTCTAGAGGGAGAGGCTGAAGAACCATGCTTCAAAGTCTCAAGCAAAGAGCTTGTAAAAGCAACACCCACAAGGCATGACACGTGGAGCCCAGAACATTTAAAGCCTGTGGCAGGAGGATTTTCTCCAGTCAGATCTCTAACAAACAATATCCAGATCTGTCAGAACATCTCGCCCCAGTTTATCCTAGGCTGTGCAGGTGGAGTGTCTGAAGGGAGAGCCGACTCAGCCACAGGCGCAAGGATACGATGTTGGATGTCGCCCTCTAGAGTTCCTTACATCTTCATGTGGACATGAAGGAACTCAACAGCGCTCTTGTATTTCTCCTATGGTAAATGCCACTATTTTAAGGTTTTAGGCTATTTCTAAACTTCCATCCACGTATTACTCTGGACTCCACCTAATCTGGTTTTGATTTTATTATTTATTTTTGTGTGGATGGATGTTTTGCCCGAATGTATGTCTGTGTATCGCATGCACACAGCGCCTATGGAGGCCAGAAGAGGGTTCAGATCCTCAAATCAGTATAACAGACAGTTGTGAGCCACTATTATGGGTGTTGAGAATTGAACTCGGGCCTTCTGAAAGAGCAACCAGTGCTCATAAATGCTAGGCCATCTCTCTAGACCTTACTCAGGCTGATCTAAAGGAATAATATATAGGGAAAGGGATGGGGATAGATCTCACTGGTAAACCACTTGCCCAGCATGCATGAGGCCCTGGGTTCAACCCTTAGCAATGGAAATAATAATATTAGTGATAATAATAATAATAACAATAATGATATAAACAAGTATCAAATTATTAAAAACCACAGATGTAATAAAAGCCCATTTACACAAAGCATAAGACTTACCATCTAGTAAAAAGGGTGGGACAAGGTACCAGATCACCTCCACCTACTCTTTCACCTCTGACCTTTGACTCTTAGCTGCAGCCCATGCTAGACCTCTAAGGATGGCTTAGAGGTCTAAGGCTTCTTTCCTCTGGCTCTTTCCTCTGACTTCTATCCATTCTGGCTAGTGAGGAGTCACAGTGGGTAAATGAAGAATGTGTGGTTAGAATAAAATGTTCCCCTTAAATCTCAGGCATTTGAATACTTGCTCCCCAGGTGGTGGCTGGTTTTTTTTGCGGGGGGGGGGGGGGGGGGTAGGAGGTGTGGCCTTGCTGGAGGAAGTATGTCACTGGGGCAGACTTTGAGGTTTCAAAAGATGCACGCCATTTCTCATTAGCTCTCTGTGCTTCCTGTTTGTGTAGAGATGTGAGCTTTCGGCTGCTGCTCCAGCACCATGCCCACCTGATGCCATGCTTCTTGACATGGTGGTCATGGACTCTTACCCTCTGGAAACATAAGCCCCCGAATAAACCCAACTAGCCCCAGAATGTTCCAGCAAAAACGTGTTGTTTTTTTCTTAATCTTCCCCAGACTTCCACTGAAATCTCTCCACAAGTACCCCCGTTTAAAGGGCCATTTCTCTCCAACTAGTTCTGCCAAACCCCTGGTTGATGCAAAGGAAAAGGACTAGAAAAGATATAGATAGCTAAGGAAGCCAAGTGAACGTGGATACCAAACTGTTGTAAGTGTCCTAGCGGCCAAATTAAAAAAAAAAAAAAAAAAAAAAAAAAAACTTCAAGTTTATCGAGCAATGGGATAAGACTTTTTTTCTTTACACAGAGTTCCAAGTGAGAGTTCCATGTCACTTGACACCTCGGGAAATTTTCTCCGTGTCCATGCATCCCACTGCTGTAACACAGGGATCCTTGTGAAGAACATTCTCGGCATCAGGACAGAACCAGGAAGTGATGGAAGCGCAGGGAGATTCAGCACCCGGAGAGGAAGTGACCAGGCCCAACCAAGGGAAGTCACTCAGGTTGGGTAACCAGACTGCTGGCAACTTGTCTGTCTTGTCTGCTGCACTATCCCCTCCACCAGCCTTCTAGAACAGTGTCTAGACCAACATGAGTTGAATAAAACCATGAGTATCTTGAAATACTCCAGCTTGGCTGGAGGCTGGAGTTTTCTGAGGGACTCTTTCAATACTGTTAAGAAAATCTAATCCAGGATTCACGAATTCAAACTCCCCAGATGAAAAGATAACAGGGAACGGTGGGGACAACGGCTGACTGAACACCACACCTAGCTACCGTTCGGCTTCAGGCAGTGCCCACATGGAAGCTGTAGAGACGTGAATGAGGGTTCACAGTTGGATATGGCCACAGCCTAACTAACTCCTATAACCCATACGTCTAATCTAATTTAGACAATACACTTGATGCCTTGAGAGGACTTCATGTTAAGTCACCTAAGTAGATGCCAAATCTAATCACAAATGTTCTTACTAGAGTGAGCCAGAGGAAAAAAGATACAAAGAGGAGTCGCTGTGAAGACAGAGATGGAGACCGGAGTGATGGGACCACCAGCCAAGGAATGGCAAAGTTGGGAGGAAGGAAGGAAGAAGGGAGCTTCTCTACAGTATCTTTGGAGCGGGGAATAAATTCCTCTCCCAGACGTGTCTTGAGTTTGAACTCTGGCCCGCAGAACTGTGTCTGGGTCCATTGCCGCTGTTTTCAGCTCCATGCCTGCAGTGGTTTTTGTCTAAGCGGTGGGAGGAAACTGATGTGGAATCGTATCTAGTAGCTCTAGGACTTGCACTCTCAAGGAGAAGACAGAAACCCAGAATTTCCTACACGCAATATTTCTTTATCTTTAAACACGGCCGACTTTATGTTTCGAAGCACTGAACTGGCCAAGTAATTCGACTCTCCTGGACAGTTCTGGATGTCTGATAGTAATTTGGCGCTCTGCTCTAAGTGTTCCCAAATCTGGGCCATGCTCAGCTGCTCACCAGTCAGCTTCGGTGTATGTCCCAAATCGGCTCTTGGTTCTTTCTGGGACTCGCTCCGTCACAGTTTCAACAGACTCAGTAGGCTCCGAAGTCCCGGTGTAGGAAGCATAACTGGGCGCATCACAGCTTGACACTGACCATGGTAAGCATTTCAGGTCACCCTGAAATTGGGAAACTTGAAGATACAAACACTCTGACTGTTCTTCTGAGCTGACATCGCTGTGTTTGGTCTGATTACACACACACCCCCATTCAGGTTTGGCCGGTAAAATCAGCCTTAAAACCAATGGCTTTGTGGAGAAAATTCAGCCACAAACCCTTCCCAGTGGCCTCTTCTGCTTTCCCACAGCACCTGGAATAATTGTCACGATTCCTACCTCCCAAACTTCAATCTACCCTTGCCTCATTAGCACTTTTAGATTCCAGTCTTTTGCCTCAATTTCTAAGTATTTTGTACGAGGAAAGAAAACAAAGCTCCCCACATCTGGGCCAGGACTAGCCAGCAGGAGCCCTGGGCTTCGATCCCAGTTTACCCCTGGACAGCTGCACGGCCTTGGCCGACCCTTTTCACCTCTCTAGGCCTCAATTTCCTGCAGCTGATCCCCGAATTTCCTTTCAGCTTTAAAAATGATTTTGACTGTGTAATTTAATTACACAATAGAATCTCCAATGTCTTTCAGCTTTCCATGGGTTTGTACAAGGGTGGAGGAAGCAGGCACGCTCTTTCATTTATTCACAGATACCAGGTGTCGGTCGTGTGCCAGGCAGGCTGTCAAAAGCTGGAGGTACAGACTGGGCTAGAAGTCACACACCCTAGCAAAGAACTTGCTGTCAGCTGGGTGTTTGTGACACAGTCCCCCCAAAACAAGGTCATGTAGCTCACACAGGGAGGATTGGAGAAGGGTCCATTAAGGACGTGAGGCTTAAATTGAGCTTTGTAGGGCAAAGAAGTATGGTGGTATTTTATTTGTACTGAAATGTGATTTTAATTGTATGTTAATAAATAAAGTTGCCCGGGGGTCAGAGCTATTAGAGCCATAGCAAGAGCGTGGCGGTGGTGGTGCATGCCTTTAATCCCAGCACTTGGTAGACAGAGCTAGGTAGATCTCTGTGTGTTAAAGGATACAGCCAGCATTGGAGACACACGCCTTTAATCTCAATACCAACCATAGAAGACCTGGAAGTCTCTACAGACAGGTAGTGATGAGGCAGTCATGTGTTTGGGTTTACAACCAATGAGAAGGCAGAACAGAAAGACTATATAAAGACTTTAACACAGGAAGTAGCTCTCTTTCAGAGAGGTAGGACCACCGCAGGAGGAAGGGTAAGGTTTTAGCTCTTAGCTCTGACCTCTTGGCTTTCTTCTCTGAATTGGCTCTGTGTTTCTTATTTAATAAGATGGTTGGTTACATCTACAAAGAAGAGAAATAATACCTCATGCAGAAAAATTTAAAAAAAAATCGTAATTGCTGGAAAGTACATGGAACTCAGAGAATGGCTAAAACTTATTAGCTGAAGAGTAAAAGTAACCTGGCCACCTATGGTTTCTACACTCACTATACGGCTTTCTCTCCAAGACTTCAGAGTTGCTTCAGCTCTGCCCGCTCCCACCGCCTCCCTCTGGGCCTTCCAGCTTCTTTGGCCAGATGGTTCTCAGCTCCGTGTTGAAAGGTGCGTTGCAGAACACCACCTCATCAAGACTAGAGGTAAATACAACCGGGCTGAGCTCTAGACGGCCTGCACACATGGCGGCGTGTCCAATACAACCGGGCTGAGCTCTAGACGGCCTGCAAACATGGCGGCGTGTCCCTGCTCTCTTCCACCGTGCATCTGTCTCCCTTCCCAGCTACCTGCCCTGTGACCTTCAAGCTCATGAGTCACATGTGAAGCCAGCGCTTCAAACATAAGACACAAAGATGTATCGGGTGCACACACAAGCATGCGATACATACGACACAGGAAAATGTTAACGGTGAGGGGACCGTGCTCCTGAAAACAAGGCTCCTTAAACTCACTGGTTAAAAGTGAAAATAAAAAGGTATGAATGTGGAAATGGGACTAGTCGGGATGAGGAAGTGTATCAGTGGGAGGGGACAAGGGAATGTGATGGGAGGAGGGGAATATGATTAAAATGTATTATATATATATGTATGTATGTATACATGAAAATATCATAGTAAGACCCATCACTGTATAAAATTAATATACACCAATAAAAAGCTTTACAGTGGCCTGAAAAAGTATATAATACACATAATACACACATCTATTTCTCTCTGTGTGTGTGTGTGTGTGTGTGTGTGTGTGTGTGTGTGTGATTCTGATTTTCTGACTGAGCCCGGATGGATTCACTATTCTAGGGGAGTTGGAGACTTCCCTCAGGACATGCAGTTTTCAGGTCACCTTAATTTCTACCCAGATAATTAACAGCAAGCCATTTCACACATTTCTTTGCCAAGAAAAATAAAAGGCGAAAGCCAGACATTTCCCAAGGACTCCTAGCTGGCAACTTATATTAAACAACGTCATATTCCACATGCAAAAAAAAAGTTACTAATTCCCACTGTGGGGGTGTCATTTTTTAAAATTCTCCCGCTATGGTGAAAAGCCCCCGATCAGCTACTCCCTTCAGGCCCTGTTTCTTCATCCATAAAATAGAGCTGCGGTGGTAACGATTCACTGCGCTGAACCAAGACAACGCAGACGGGGGATTTGCCCAATATTCAATACACAGTAATTACTCAACTGCCATGACTTTTCATTAAAGAATGAGAAACACAGCCATGTAGATGAGGGTCTGGAGTATAAAAAAGCCAGACACGGGTCCTTTTCCACATTCTGGTGTTTTAGCTAAATAAAATAAGCTTTGCCAGGCCTTTGTTTTAGGAGGGAAATTGAAGAAACAGTGAGACTTCTCGGCTTCCTGACTGCTTGAGAGACAGGGTCCTCTGCTTCCAGAAGCCCCAGAGAGAACCTAAGAGTGAGAGAGAAAAGGACCAATCTGTCCTTTGAAAAATTAATTGCAACTTTAAATGGTAACAATGAAGCGTATTTTCGTTTAAAATTTCAGTATCTTGGGATACATGTGCTAAATATTGGATCAGAAAGAAGTATTAATTGGCAATAATAAAATTCTCACTGGTGCAAAGAAATGAACAGTCAAGAGCTACAGGCTATAACACAAAAATAACAATTTGATTATTACAAATTATCATAATGAGCCCCATAACAATGGAATAAATATTATGTCACAACAGAAAGAAATAAAACATACTGATCTCTTATAGAAATAAAACTTCAAAAGTAAAACTGGAGTTGGCGAAACACAGAGCTAGTACTGCCTCTGCTCCGGGACAGCATGTTCTCAAAGCTGTGCCCCACCCCCATGCAGTTCAGTGAACTTTCTAATGCGGAGCCTACAGCAATCTTCAGAACCCAAAGCCAGTGGCTCCTGGAGCATTTCTCTTCACAAAGGACTCTCAGTGAGTTTTGTCTCCTGAGACAGAGGCAAATAGTCATTCTGTGTAACAAGTTGTACAGTCTAGTGCTGTCCCAGAGCCCGGACAGAGGGGAAAGACACAGGAAGAGAGACACTGGCAATCCTACCAGGCAGAAAGGGGAAGCAGAAACAAGAGATCGGGGGGGGGGGGGGGGGTGTTTAAAAAAAAACAACTCACAGGGAGTGAGCAACTCAGAGTGAGCAACTTGGGAGGCTTCGGGCTACCCAGGTGGCAGCCATGATGGAGGATGCTCTCCCTCCCCCATATGAAAAGGCCAGAGCTGTGGAAAGAATCTCTTGTTGGTGTCTTTGGGCTTCTGAGAACTGGCTGTTTTATGCGTGGTTAGAGCACTCTTGTTACCCTTGCTGACTGGCTCTGGGGCCCATTTCTGTCTATACTGATTTCCTTTGGGATCTCTCAAGTCTAGGTCCAGAATGGGCTTTCAGCTTCCTGGCTTTCTTCTTAGGTAGCAAAGGAAACGCACCGAAGAGGTGCAGGCCAGTGATAGAATGCAAAGGACCTAGTGTTCATCCCCTTCAGCCAACGAGAAGCTAGAGCAAGCAGTGTGCTTCTTTCTTTCTTTCTTTCCTTCTTTCTTCCTTCCTTCCTTCCTTTCTTTCTTTCTTTCTTTCTTTCTTTCTTTCTTTCTTTCTTTCTTTCTTTCTTTCTTTCTTTCTTTCTTATTGTTTTACTCTGCCTGAGTGTGTCTCAGGCAAGAGGACTCACTCTTCTGGGCTCTAGGATGGGGAAGCATCCTAAAGTCGACTTTGTTGCTTCACCTTGAGTCTTGTTTTGGTTTTGCTCTTTTGGTTTTGTTGGTTTGTGTTTCAAGATAATATCTCCACTGTACATCCCAGACTGGCGGCAAGCCCAGATCCTCCTGCTTCAGCCTTTCAAGAGCTGGGATCACGCTTTCAGTCTTTCGAGAGAACTTCTGCCCCTTGCCTTATCTGCTCGTCCACTTATCTAGAGAGCACTTCAGGTCTCACAGAACACCAGAGAACTATGGGGACTTGAGGAAATGGTCAATTACTTGATGTTGTTGATAAAACGGCTCTGAAAAACCAGCTGTCTGTAGATGTGCCAAAGCCTTGATTACAACAAACGTTCCTTGTGGTCGGAGCCAGCAGAGGCCCTGGAGACCCATGAGTACAGACAACCTTCTTTCAGATGAGGCAAAGAGGCCAGGGCAAGTTAAGGGTCTTTGTCAGGCTGGTTCAGCTACAACAGGCTAACCCAAACAATTTCCATGATCCACTTATCCAATGGCTCTGCAAATTCAATGATGCTTGCAATCGTAACATGTTATTGTCTAGATAGACTCCATAAAAGAATTGCTATGCTCTCCCTTAAGCCAGACTCAGACAAAGGAAGTTGTCACATATATGTAGACATACACATATACATGCATATATGTGTACACACACACACTCACACACACACACACACACACACACACACACTTAAACTGCTGGGTTTGTAGCAAGTTTTATCTAATCCTCTATAAGCAGTCATCAGGATGCTTCCATGGCATCAAACCAGGCCCCATTTACTCATTTAAGTCAGTGGCAACTTTTAACATCAAGAGAAGTTCATTTCACGATCACATCCATTAAAATTGTTCAGGGGTGTTTTTAGGCCTTAAAACTATGGTTAATTTAATAACCAATTCTTACCATAAGGGAAACAGAAAATTATGGACTTTTCACTAAAGCAACAGATTTAAAATTTATTTGGCTCATGTCATTCTTTTTCTCTTGGCCTTTGGAAGCAAGCATTTCCCCTTAGCTCTAGAACTGAATGTTTTATCCATCTTGCACATACCAGATAGTTCATCTTTTCTTTAAAATGTCACTACAGTGATAAGCTTGTTGGAACAGGCTAGAAGACCGTGCGCTATAAGATGTCCAAGTGCCCAGAAAATCCCAGTGGCTAAGAGCACTCTGACCAGTGCTGACCAGCTTCTGCTCCACTCAGTGACGGCAGGCAGGCATTCAGCACTGTGTCTCCCACTGTGGGAAATTAGACCCTGCTCCATCTCCTTAACTCCTTAGAGAACACGGGCGTCATTTCTCTGTCAGCTGTGGTGGGCGAAACAGTGAGATCACCTCTCAGTTTACTGTGATCTCCCTCACTGATGGGTCTAAGGCCAGCTGCCACACAGGAAGCATGCCCTGTGACCTGCCACAGGAGATTCTGTCTCTCTCCCCTTGTACTAGGAACATGGTTTGGATGTGAAGGTAGGTTGATCAGTGGCTGGAGATGTAACTAAGGGCAGGTCAGTGGTCCAAGCTCTCAGCAACAGTCTCTCAGTTTGTACTGTCTACTACCTTTGTATTTGATTCTTTAAAAGTTAAGGCACTTCCTCATCAGTAGGAACAGAGGATTCTTGAGTTCTTTAGACTTCTACAAGCCTTTATAGTCTTCTCGCAGATGTAATTACACTTTATATAAGAATTTTTCACTTGTGATGATGAAAATTTTTCATCTCTGTGTCTGTGATCACAGAAGAAATAGAGCCAACAAAATTCACATAACTGGCTTTGTGCGGTCGGTGTTGCACTTATCATTGGTCATTTTTTCCCCTTCTAGCACATGGAGAAAGGCAGGATACACAACTAGAGTGTATTCTTCAAATTAAAACTTTCATGTAAATGTTTGTAGCTGCACTGCTCATAATAGCTTAAAGACAGACAAAACCCAAGCACCATCAACAAATGGATGGACAGGCATTTTTGTGGCATATCTGTGCAATGAAGCCATTAATCACCCACGAAAGGGGAACTGGCTGCTGAGAAATGCCATGGCCTGGATGAATTCAAAATGATTACATTAAGTGAAAGAAGCTAGATACCAAAGGCCACGTGTATGATTCCACACTTATAAAATATTCAGAATAGGTAAAGCCATAAACACAGAAAGCAGATTAGTTATTACCAGGGACTACGAGGAAGACAGATGCAGGAGAGACTGATTAATGGGGAGAGGGGTAACATCTTTTGGGGTTATAAGAGATCCTGGAACTCAATAAAGATAATGGTTGCACAGTACTCTGAATGAGCCAGTTGTATACTTTGCAAGGGTTAATGTTGCTGTATGAACTTTAGGTCACAAGGGTCCACAAGCACCCACACCACACACACATTCACACTGTGGAGGAATGAGCAAGGACTCGGACCCAGATTTTCCATGGCAGCAGCTCTGTTTTCCCAAAGCCAACTGCTCTCAGAGACTCCTTTCTCTACCAGTTGCCCATTTACCTCCCATGGCCTTAGTAGCACTGTAACCATGACCTGAACTTCTTTATCTTCCTATCCAGACTACATTCCACTCCTCTCTAAGCCTGCACTAAAGGGACTGTTGGATCAACTTTGACAAATCATGTGGGACACTTCTGAGCAGATCCAGAGAGGTCACATTGCCCCGTGCATTGCCCCATGAAAGTGAGCCTGGAAGGTGCACACGCCTTCCCACTTTGTTCGGTGCTCATGTGGGTTTTCTCAGTAGCACAGATGGGCCACGTCTGGAGAGCATGTTAAAGACACCAGTTTCTTCTTCAGAAAAATAGATGAGCTAAGCCCTGCCAGCCCAGCACATGTTATCAACACTGAAAGGATGGAACGGGCTCAACAATCTCTGATGGACGCTTCCAGATGTTCCCTGAAAAGGAAGAGGAAGAAGACCAAAGGGACAGCTGGGGTCTCAACTGGAGAGTCTCCCCCACCTTTATCTCTGGGAGCCCTACACAAAGCAGATCTAACCCCGAAAACCCTTTGTGAGACACGGGAAGCCCAGGGGAGGGGGATTGGAGCTAACAGAAAGCAAATGTCTACTTTGGCAATGTCCATGGCTGACGTCAGTTTGTTTTCCTCTCCATTGTTAATGGAAAAGAACTTATAAGACAGCCCAGTGGAAATACTCAATACGAAATGCTCTGTCTGACTTTGATCATCCGTGCTTGCCGTGATAAGGAACATATGGCAGACCCTTCACTTGCCACCATAGTACATCGGGGAGTCGAACATCTTTTCCACAAACGCTTACCTGCTAGGAAAGAAAACGTCAAAGCTCTAAGATGAGAAAAGCACAAGGTCAGCAAAGCCACAGAACGTGCTGGAAGTTACAGACTTCGTGTGTAGGCCCCATGTCATAGGTCTCGGGTCCACCCTTCAGCACCCAGATGAAACGGCTCAAAAGCCTGCCCTCCTTGCTGTGGGACATCTACCTCTAAACCCCAGGGTTTACTTGGGATGGGACAGCCTGCAGCAGGTTTTTGCTTGTTTGCTTGCTTGCTTGTTTATTTTTTTTTTTTTACCATCCAGCTCCATAGCTGTGATCCTCTCTCACTGAACCACATTTTAGCCCATTCTGCATTCTTCCAAGTCCCTAGCTAAGAAACCTTCACAGAAATTTCCAAGTTGCAGAATTCCCGCCGGTGGCCATCAGCTCTGTGTATGTGGTTGAATATGCACAGCCCAGAGTTCATCGTTTTAGTCATGTTAACTATATAATTTCAGATGACACTGGAATTGCTAATTCTCATTGTGGTGAAACCCTCACCCGCATCCACTTCCACAATGTTGAACACCCCAGCCATTAGCAGTAAGTCCTCTGGGCTCACTTCTCTTTTTCATCCCCTGACAAGCACTCTTAACCTCTCTGTCTCTAAGTGTTTCGTGAGCAGAATCACATAGGATTTATTCTTTTATGCCTGGCTTATTTCACTTATCTTGTGTATTTTGGGTTCATCCGTGTTATAGCACCTATCAGAACTTCATTCTTTTTTTAAAAGCTGGAACAGATCCCATTGTGGGTCACACCACATTTCATTTACCTACTCATCAGCTGACAGACCTTGGGGTTGTTTGCATGCTTGAAATGATGTTACTGAAGCTGCTATGAGCTGCTTTTGTACATCTACGAGTTCAAACCCTTGTTTTCAATTCATTTCTGTGAGTAGAACTGTAGCTTCATACAGTAATTCTGTTTAAAGTTTGAAGAAGCCACCGGGCGGCGGTGGCACAAGCCTTTAATCCCAGTACTCGGGAGGCAGAGCCAGGTGGATCTCTGTGAGTTGGAGGCCAACCTGGTCTACAGAGCGAGATCCAAGACAGGCACCAAAACTACACAGAGAAACCCTGTCTCAAAAAACAAAAACAAAAACAAAAAAAAAAAAAAAGAGTTAAAATTTGAAGAAGCCCTGCCTTAGCTACTGTTCTATTATTGTGAAGAGAAACCATGAGCAAGGCAACTCTTACCAGAGAAAGCATTTCATTGGGACTTGCTTACAGTTTTAGAGGCTTAGTCTGTGTTCACCATGGCAGGAAGCAGACAGGCATGTCAATGGGGCAATAGCTGAGAGCTTTATATCCTGATCCACAGGTAGCAGGAGAGAGAAGGTCCTGGTATGGGTTTTTGAGACTTCAAAACCCTCCACAGTGACACACCTCCTCCAACAAGGCCATACTGCCTGATCCTTCTCAAACAGTTCCACTGAGGATCAAGCATTTAAACATAGAAGCCTATGGGGCCCATTCTCAAACTACCATAACTGCCATATTGTTTGTTCGTTTTTTTATAGCAGCTGCAACATTTTACATTCCCATCAGCAATAACAAAAGGTTTCAGAGTTTCTGTATCCCGGCCACTATTTATTTTGTAGCTTTTTATTTGTTTGATTGATTTTTGTACTAGCCACATTGGTGTATGTGAAATACAGTCTCACTGGGATTTTGACTTGCATTCCCTAATGATAAGAGATTTTTTTTTTTGCTGTGTTTATCATCCATTTGCATATTGTCTTTGAAAAACTGTCTGCTCAAGTCTTTTGCCCATTTTAGAACTTTTTGTTGTTGTTGTTGTTGTTGTTGTTGTTTTGGTTTTTTTGGTGTTGTTGAGTTGCAGGAGCATATATTCTAGCTATTAACTCCTAGCAGACATCTGATTTACAAGCATTTTTTTCTCATGCCATGAGTTTCTCTTTACTCTCTTGATAGTATCATCTTACGTAAAAATATTAAAAATTTGATGAAGCACAGAGTTATCTATCTTTTCTTTTGTTACCTGTGCCTTTGGTGGCATCCAAAAAGTCATTGCCAGTTCTGATAAGTGGCTTCTCCGCCCCCATATTGCCTTCATAGAGTGTTATCATTTTTACTCAGCTTAGGTCTTTGGTTCATCTTTAGTTTATTTCTGTCTAACATGTAAGGTGAGGGTCCAACCTCATTCTTTTGCATGTGGATGTCCAGTATTTTCAGTACTAAGTTTTTCAAAGACAGACAGACCCATATCCCCTTGGATGGTCTTGGCAGTTTGTGAAAATCATTTAGTCATATGCATAAGGATTTATTTCTGGGCTCTCTGATTTATCCCACTAATCACGAGTGGCAGATAGAAGGTGGATGATGGGAACAGGTCAGGACCACACCGTTGTGACTCCAGCGGCTTCACAGTGAACTTCCTATCTTCATTCTCGAATTTCATGCTATTCTGACTCTTGGGGCTTTTGAGATTCTCTGAGTTTATGATGGATTTTTTTTTTTCCTACAGATAACACTAGAGTTCTGATAAGGGTTTTTTTAATCAAAGGTCTCAAGGGTCATAACCTTTTCGAAGCTAAAACTGCTGTGAGCTCTCAGGAAAGTCCCATCTCCAGTTCAAGAGGCAGCACTGATTCAGCTATCAGGTTTCCCTTGCTGGACAAGGCCCTTGCTTCTCCCTCTGTCTTTTGTCCCTTTGTCAATTTCTCTCATAATCACAAGCCAATGACCAAGAGCAATGGGACACCCCGCTTCTCTCTTTAGGTTTAAGTAGTTGGAAAAACAAACAAACAAATAAACCTTCATCCAGAGGAGAAAACTTATTTCTTTTTTTTTTTTCTTCTTCTTTTTTTTTTTTTTTGGTGTTGGGGGGTTCAAGACAGGGTTTCTCTGTAGTTTTGGTACCTGTCCTGGATCTCATTCTGTAGACCAGGCTTGGACTGGGATTAAAGGCGGCCACCACTGCCCGGCAGAAAACTTTTTCTTATAATCTAGTTGTTCCAAGTAAAACTGACTGTCCATCCAATTACCAGTAATGGTGAAGGTGTGTACTTTTTACCTCAGTTCCCAAACTGATTAGACAAGTGATGGAGTTATGACAACTGACTTAAATGAATTGGATTTACCACTGAACGTAACTATGGGCAGGCTTCTTGAGATGTTCAGAGAAAGAAGGGATTTAATTTTGGCTGTTGGTAGAAGCGTTTTGGGATGGACAATGTGTAGCTAACCAGTGGTACCCCTAAATTTCTACCCTGTACCTCTGTAAGTGGGTCAGAGATTGTACATTATAAAAAAAAATTAGTGCCTTTGCTAGAATAAGTCAAAATAGCGAGGGTAAAATGTTGAGGGAGAATGCTACTGTGCAGCTGGGGTGCTTTGACTTATCAATAGCTGTGGAATTTGTGAAAATGCTAAGGACTTCCTCAACAGATGGACCAAGCTCTGGGACACTCAATTCAAACCAAGCAATATGAGGTTTCTACTTCCTACTCATGGTGACAACCAAGAACTTACACAGAACTTTCAACTTCTCACAGCTACATTCCAGTCTACTTTCTCATGTGATAATGCTTAAGAACGTAATAAAGCTGGGCATGGGAGCACACACTATAATCCCGTCACTCAGGAGGCTGAGGCAGAGGGATCATCAGTTGGAAAATAACCAAGATTACAAAGTGAGTTTGCAGCCAACCTCAGCTACATCAAGAGACCATATCTCAAACACAGATATGCAATGTATGAATGAGTAAGAGAATGATTCAATTTTGTTTCCATTTCCTTTTTTATGTGCATTTTATGGGGGACATCTAGCCCCTTCTAGTGCATTCTAGATTTAACGAGTCCTTAATCCATAGGAATAGAGGAAACAGTCACAGCTGCTTGTTTCCAAAAGGATCAGTCAGGCATTTTGCAGGCTCTTCCTAGAAGAGTCAGCTGAAACTAAGTAATCTCCTGAGAACATTGTGCAGGAGATTTTCCTCTTTCTGAAGTAGTTGATGCTCCAAAACTTTGAAAGAAATCCAAGATAATTTTTTTGAAGCTTGGTAATATTTATTCAGACAGTCTGTGTAGCAGCCAAGCTGAGAGAGAACACCAAAGTTTTGGATGGAGATTTTTTTTCTGTCCTGTGGACCAGGGAACAAAATTAGACAGTGTTGTGGGCTATTGAGAGCATGCTTCTGTAGGGAAGGGTTGTTGATTTCCAGCATAGAAAAGAAACAAAGAAAAATCTTTTAACTCCTCCAAGGTTAAAAATGGCTGAGATCATACACAGAGACATTACAGTGAGACAGAGACAGGATGGGAGTTGGGGGAGTGTCAGTGATGGGGTGGGTGTTAGCGATCTGGAAGCCGCACAGGACCTGGGCAGTGTGAAGATGATTCCCTGAGGAGGGGAACAAGGAGCCTAAGCATGCTACTAATTAACTACTTTTAAAATTTAACTTTATCAATCCAAAATACCTTTACCGAGTCAAAATATAGCCATATCAGTGTTTTTATTGTTAACAACAACAATAAGTCTAATTTAAGTACATCAGAACCATTGCAGTGGCCCAGAAGTTAGTTATGTAGACAAAGCCACTGTCCTTCAGAGAGCAGCGTGGTTCAAAAGCTACCTCACTTTATTACTATTGTTAGCATCATCATCATCATCATCACCATCATCACCATCATCATCACCATCATCATCACCATCATGATTATCATCACCATCATCATCATCATTTTACATGTATGGGTGTTTTGCCTACATGTAGGTCTATGCACCATATGCATGCCTGGTGCTCTCAGAGTTCAGAAGAAGGCATTGGATCCCCTTGAACTGGAGTTACAGACAGTTGTGAACCACCACGTGTGTGCTGGGAACTGAACCTGAGTCCTCTGGAAGAGCATCCAGTGTTCTTAACTGGCTGAGCGAGCTCTCCAGCCCGTCACTTTCAAGTAGCTATTCAGGATGTCAAAATGAAAATCTCAGAATACTTGTTTGTTTCCTATGAACTCTAGCAAATTCCTTTCGGGTGCTTATTGTACCTGTTGAAAAAACATTTACCCTAAAGAAGGCCGAAAATTTCAGTCTGGAAAGTCAAACAAAAACCATGGATTTGTAATGTGCTCATGCAAGGTAGGCTGCCCGGACTTGAGGCCTCTGCCTTTTCACTTGGGCCTATGTGGGCTGTAAGCAAATTAATATTTCTAACATAGCGATCATTTTGACATCTAGGATGCGTGCATCCTCCTGAAGATTAGAGGTCTGTTTCTCTAATAACCCCAAAGGAGCAAAATCACCGAGGAGCGATTCCAGGCAGATCGTGTACAGCTTATGTTTCCTCACGCTCATCCGCTAGCTTCCTGTGAGCGCTTGATTTATTGCTGCTGTCAAGAAAACACCTCAGTTTCCAGGAAGATGAAGGATGGCTGAGCCACCCACTGCCCGGCTGGCCAAGGTCCCAGCCACATGGCATCTGTGAAAATATGAGTGATAAAGTTTGGGTTTCCAGTTTCCAGCTCTATTTTTAGCTTTCGGTTTTTCCAATCTGTGTAGTGGTTACTGTCCCTTCGCCCCTCACATTTTAAAGCCATAACTCCAAGAATAGTAAAAACTAATGAGCCAGGCACTTCCCCTGAAGAACAAAATGACTTTAAAATATTATTCTAGAAAAAATAATAAGCCTCTAAATACACCCAAAGTGGACTTAGGAAAACAAATCAGATATTAAATAACTAAAAGCCTCAAAAAATAAACATCTTTTATCCAGGTGGGTTAAGGCATACATACCAGGGAAAAAAATCCATATTCAAAAATTTGGGCTGGTGAGTGCTGTAGCTGGGTGTACATTAATCAACTATTTTTGAATTAGTGGTAAGGTGCTTGCCAGAATTGTGCAGGTGGTGGGATGGGAGTAGAAGGGGACTGGGTTAAAAAAAAAAGTAGGTAAGTTTAAATTTAATTTGATTAATTCTAGCTAAATAAAGCCTTGGTGGTTTATTTGGAAGACAGAATCTAGTAATTATAGCTATTAAACTCCCAGAAACTCATATTTTATTATTTATTTATTTATTTACTTAGTTACTTACTTACTTTTGTTTTTCAAGGTGGAGTTTCTCTGTGTAGCCCTGGCTGCCCTGGAGCTTGCTCTGTAGACCAGGCTGGCCTCGAACTCAGACATCTGCCTGCCTCTGCCTCCTGAGTGCTGGGATTAAAGGCCTGTGCCACCATTGCCTAGCTTCAGGGTTTTAATTTGTCAGAAAATCTTCAAGTTTGAATGTATGTTTGGGAATACCAAGGCACCATCTTAGTTTGGGGAGACTTGGGAGATTCTACTTTGGAGTAGTGATGAACAGGAACACTCAGGGTCTTCACAAGTGCTTCCAAAATTTCCATGTGCATGTAGTTGACTGTTAGCATCCTACACAGAACCCCACCCCTTGTCAGTTTGGTTGAGACCCCCTGCCCCCAGTAGCAGTCACTGAGATAAGGATGCCCAAGTAGCTTGTTTGAGAGGCAGTCCCAGGAAATCTTGACAGGCATGTCAGGAAGCGGTCCAGGAAAGAGGAAGCCATACAGAGCGTGTGAATGAGCGTACTGTTGCTGTGGGCAACGGGAGCTCAGTATCACAGGAGTGCTATAGAGATGGAAGAGAGAACACCAGGGGCCAAGGAAGGTGGGTCATTTTTCAAATCTCATCCATCACTGGTGGGGACCACTCTTGAAGCATCAGTTGCTCAGCACTTCACAGCCTGCCCCACCGGAGGAAGCCCTTGTGGACAGAGAATTCCTTACACTGGGAAGACGAACTGTAGCAAGCAGCCACCAGTATGTTCCAGAAACATTGTGCAGAAGACAAAGGTAGACAAACAAGACCCACAGTCACACTCAAGAAGGATTAAGAATTGGTTAAATTAGGAGTAGGTTGTTATAAAGTTAGTCTGGCATTTCCCTATAGTCTCATACATATCACACATACACACACACACACACACACACACACACACACACACACACCACCATTCTTCCTTTTCTGACATGAGTAGACCTACCTGAGGCTCTTTCCAGAAGCCAGAAGATGCCAGTACCATTATTTAAGACTATCTCTTTGCTTTTAAAGTGTCCTGCCTTAGGTATTTTGTTGTCGAAATGTAGACTAAGATAATTCTCATATACTCTCTATGATGAAGTAAGGAACCAACAAACAGTGTGAGAAGTAGATAAAGATGACATCAGCAATGGAGGAAGTAAAAAGCAGACAGAGGCACAAGGTTACAATGTAGGTAGACTGGATTCAAGCAATTTTGCCCAACCAACAAATTACCAAGACTAGAGGTCGACAAAGAATTGAGTGTAGAGGATGAGCATGGTTCGGAGAGGGGAGTTGTGAGGAGGGTAGGATCTTCCCTTCTCATGGCCTCCATGGACTGCCGTGGACTTTCTACCTTGATGCCTTGATGTGGGCATGCGACTCTGAACTGATTCTGAGTTTATATGTTGTCATGACACCACAGCCAAGATTGTTCCAAGATGGCTGAATGGTTTGGTCATGTGGGTAATATCACATTGTTCCTTTGGCTTGTACAGTTACTAAGGGGATCCAGTGGTGAGAAGAGCAAATGCAGAGTCCATGTTTCCCCAGATGGATACTGAGCACCCTTCAAAACCCCAGTGTCTTCCCATCCTGCCTTTCACAGGGCGATTGTGTTTGGCAGTACCAGGAGCTGGAAGGGTTCTCCTTTGATAATACCAAGAGACGCCCTCAACATACTTCCATAAAACCTTCTCTTGACGCCAAGGTCACTGCCAAAGTAATTTCGGCCTGGTCTCAGATCTGGATCAAGGAAAATGACATCACATTCTGATCTGCTGGTGTTCCAGAATCAGCAGGGACAGATCTCTATTACCTGAGGGCCACACACCCTTCTAACCCTACCAATGTCTTCCCTCCTTAAACCACACCAAGCAAAGGCAAGAGAGAGCCTCAGAAGGGCATCCCTGGGAATGAGAAGCGCACACTCCAGTCCAAAATCTTGAAAGGATATCTTGCTTTTTCTCCAGTTAACCATGGAGTTTCAGCTCACATCAAATGCTGGGGCCATTCCCTAAAGCTTCCCATGCTACAGAATTGTGAGCTGCATGTACTTTTTTTGATTATTACTTTTGCTTACTTGTTTATTTATTCATTTATCTGTGTGCATATGGGTCCCATGGTGCATGTTTGCAGGTAAGAAGACAGCATATGGCAGTTGGTTCTCTCTTTCCACCATGTGGGTCCCCGGGATTGAACTCGGGTCATCAAGGTTGAAGGTAAGTACTTTTACCTGCTGAGTACTTTCTTACCTACCCTGAATTTCTATTCTTTATAAATTCCTCAGTCTGCAGTATCTGTTATAGCAGCATCATGTGAACTGAGACTTATACTCACAGACAAGCTTTGGACTTCACTTCTTGCATGAAATGTAACGTCACTGCATCTTCCTCCTAGATGATTTGCTGAAAAATCAAATGATACAGCATATGTAAAGGAGCATAAACTCTACATGGCCGCAGACTCGTTTTTATATCTGTACCAAGGGCATACATGTCCCTCGGTACAGATCCTGAGCTCAGGAAGGACATGGCAAGTTGATTAAATAGGCCATTTGTCTTCCAGACTTGAAAATGCCAGTACTAGTCCAGTGTCCTTGCAAATGAATCTGACTTTTTTTGTTTGGCTTATAAAATCTGCACCCGTGGGGAAGGATTCACTTTACTGCGTGGAAAGAAACCAAAGGAGGGGAGAATCATCGAAATCTCCCTTTGTAGCCTTGCTGCCTGCCAAGAGGGCAGGTGTGGGGTCTCCTGGGGTACAGGAGAACACCCTGAGACTCCAGAAGAGGAGGTGCAGGAACAGAGAGGGGCATAAACCCCAACACATCCATCCCATCTGGGAAATAAAGTGGGTCAAACCAAGAGTGCTATTCCCTCACAAATCAAAGGAAAGTCCAGCGGGGGAAGAGATCAAGGAAAGGGGGAGGAGTCTAGTTCTCTCCAAACGCGAATCCACAGAAGTGAGCAGATTTTCTGTCTAACGAGAAGATGTGGTGGAAGTGCTATCTCTGTCCCCACAAGATCATCCCATTCCTTCCTCCAGCATGTTTTATAGACAGTGTCTCGTCACACACATGCCTCAAAACACCAAATAAAATAACTCATATTTGAATTCAAATGAATCAAACAACCCGTGGTCACCCAAAAGAAATTGCAAATAGCATTTTCCCCCACAGAATTCACAGTGGGCAGCATGTGGGCAAAGAAGAGTCATTTACTGCTTCCCTTTTGTGGACCTCAAGTTGTTCAGTTCTCTAGCAAGGAGGCCAACTGTCTTGACTAAACAGTCGGAGCAGAGAAGTCACTTAGGTTTCATCTCAGACTTGACCACAGCAAGCCCCAAGGGTTGGGTGCCTCATCCAATGGCAAGAGAACCCAAGAGCATCAGGAACCCTCCCCACCATTAGCTTCATTTCCCATCCCAGACTGTCACCCACTTTGACAAATGAGGAAAGTAAAGCCTGCGGGAAACCGAGGGAATCCAGATTCAAACACAAAGGTGTTGCAGCTCAGGTGACCACCAGGTCTGTCCTGGAGAGCAGCGGATATAGAAAAGTAGTCTTCTAGGTGGTTCTTGACCTTGAGAACTTCATCCAAACCCACTGAAGTACCCAGATGGTCTGCAACTAGAAGTTGAGGGCACCTTGGTTCTGATTTAGACAAGTTCTGGATTCTGGGAAGGAATTTCTAATAACCCGCTTTGTCGCATCTTCTGCCTGAAACTCCCCCTTCATAAGTATCCCCATCTTAACTATCTGCCATCAATTACAGATGCCAACAGCTGAAGTCCCACAGGCCATTCCAACACTCAGGATCCAATGCCTATGGATGACCATGAGTTTGTGACATTCTGAATGAGTTAAGCTAGGGGGCCTTTAACAACATTCCAACCAGAAGCTGATACCAGAAGAGCAGTTTTGTGGAACACGGGAAGGGGAAGTAGACAGTGAGTGGACAAAACTAGCAAATGTCTACTAAGCCAACTAACTGCCAAGGACCTTCTAAGCTCACTCCCATCACCCACTGGGAAGACACTTCAGACTTCAAAAATGGAAATTGGCAATAGACAGAAAACGCCCTCATTCACACCGAGTAGCAGGTAATCCCATGTTTGCTTGCTTTTTCGACCACTTGCACTGTTCATGATCTCGTTTATATGTTTTTTCTCAGTTTTTCTCATGCAGGCTCCAACCTAACAGCCTGTTTTGGAGTGGTCCATTCCATCTGAAAGGAGTGACAGAAGCTTTTAAAAAAAAAAAAAAAAAACAGATTTATGCTCCTCACTGACAACTTGCTTCCATGTACTTACTATGACGTCATCATCCATGTTTTGACACAGCTGGCATGTGTGTGGGGGCGGGGTGCCGTGCAGAATAAGGAGATGGGTCACCAAAGCCAGCACCATGCTATTTGGACTTTCAGCTTCTAAAAGTCTGGGATGAATAAACCTCTTTTCTCTGTATGGTACTCATCTTCAGGTATTTTGGTATATAGTGAGAGAAAGCAAGAGAGTAGCCATATACAGTTCATAGACCAGCACTTCAGATCTGCCGTGTAGCTAGAGTTTTCCTGCCTGGCCCACAGTCAAGACAAATCTCTCTCACCCGCCAGTCCCACAGCCGTTCAGACCCAACCAAGTAAACACAGAGACTTATATTGCTTACAAACTGTATGGCCATGGCAGGCTTCTTGCTAACTGTTCTTATAGCTTAAATTAACCCATTTCTATTAATCTATACCTTGCCACGTGGCTCGTGGCTTACCGGCATCTTCGCATACTGTTTCTCATCATGGCGACTGGCAGTGTCTCTGTCTCAGCCTTCCACTTCCCAGCTTTATTCTCCTCCTTGTCCTGCCTATACTTCCTGCCTGGCCACTGGCCAATCAGTGATTTATTTATTGACCAATCAGCAACACACTTGACATACAGACCATCCCACAGCACTGCCGCTGGCATACTTGCTTTGATTCAGACAAAAGGGACCCTTCTATGGCTCAGTTTAAGGGTTCTGCCCTAAGTACCATCCACTGTGACCCTCCTTAGAATGTACATATCCCACAGAAACCACACCCTCAGAGCCTGACCTCTCTATACCTGCTTCTTGACTATACCCACAAAGACCCAGGTGCCCCAAGTTCCCTGCCCACTGACCCAGAAGGCGTTTTCAGAACCTTATGGTAATCTTTCCTCTGTCCATTCCCCTGGGAGCAGAATGCTCACATTCCTAACCCAAAGGAAGGTCAATGGATGCTGTCCACAGAAGTGGCTGGTATTTGTGTAGCAGGCTGATGTAAGAGAGATGTGCTCTGGGCTGGGTTAAAGCAGAGCTGAATTGCATTCATTAGAAACGAGGAAGTTAAAAATTCTTATGTTTGTTTGACTTTTTCAGCTGATTGGTAAAGTGTATTTGTCAAGAGAAGGGGGTATGATGTTTTATTTGGCCGATTAGTTGATCTGTAATTATTTATAGGCTTTGAATGTTTGGACATGGGATCCTGTGGCTCCGCTGTACTCATGACACAAACTCTGCAGTTGTTGGAAGAGGGAGCTCGGATTTCAGTGCCAGAGGCAGGAGGGCAGCCAGTCCTTGCCAGGTCATTCCACTCCCACCAGCATGCTCTACCTGCCTAGTGTTTCTGCAGTCTCCCCAAGCTCTCACCTTGAGAGCAGCTGCTTTTACCAACACCCCATTTTGTTTAAATCACAGTTGATCCCTGCCAATTACCGAAATGACACAGTACTCCCCTAATACAAAGCTTCTTTTCCACTAATTGTCTCTATCTAGGCTCTTGTAAAGGATTATATTGAACGCATCGTGAGCCAGCCTTCACAGTGCTTGCATGGGCCAGGGAGGGGGGGCTGCTCTCTGTACTCACAGCTGTGATTAGGGGCCCTCTGTGGATTGTAGCCTGCACAGCTGCGGGACTGGGAAGTATTGTTCTGACCGCTTCCAGTGCAGGGCCTAAGCCCTAGTCAGTTTGGGGACGTCCCTGTAAACCATCACTGTCTAAGCAGAGGTCTAGGCACTCCATCTCTGGGGATGCCCACAAGTCAGAAGTAGGAGGATTTGGATTCCAGAACATAAAACAGTTTATAAGAAGACATCATGCTCTGGCAAGGGCCCTTCCATCCTAAGTTCAGATGAGACATCGGCCCTTTCCTCACCTTCTACCAAAACACCCAGTGTATTCCAGGTCTAGAACAATCAATTCACACACACACACACACACACACACACACACACACACACACACACAAAGTTTTGGGAATTATATACATCCTGATCACAGTTTCCCCTCCGTCTACTCTTCCCAGCTCTTCTCCACCTCCCCTTTCATCTAGATCCATCCCCTTTCTGTCTCTCATTATAAAACAAACAATCTTCTAATGGGAAAATAATAACATAAAACAAAATAAAAACTAACACATCAGAACAGGACAAAGCAAACAAACAAAAGGAAAAGACCCAAGAAAAGGAATAAGAAACAGATACAGACTTCGAGACCCATTCACTTGCACACTCAGAAGTCCCGTAAAAACACAAAACTGGAAGCCATAATACACACACAAAGGACCTATAGGTTGAGAAGAGAAAAAATAAACAAAATATTAAAAAATAAAATAAAAATGAGATTTAAAAAAAGCCCTGAAATGGCATTATGAATAACAAGGAACCTCCAAAGATGCTGTTGAATTTGTTTTCTGTTGGCCATCTGCTACTGCTGGACATGTGGACTACCCTTAAGAGGAGTTTGTTTCCCCAGAGAGACTCCCTTGGAAAAAACTAACTTGGAGAAAACTAAATTTTCATTTGCAAGTGGTTACTACTGGAGCTAGCTTCTAGAGTAGGGATGAGAGCATGGTTCTCCTTTCAGCTCTAGGACCCCATCTGGTGTAGACAGGCCTGTGCAAGCTGCCTCAGTCTCTGTCAGTTCATATGTGCATCTACCCCATTGATTTAGAGAGCCTTGTTTGCTTGGTGGCCTCCATCTCCTCCGGCTCTTACGCTCTTTCCACCTCCTCTGCTGCAGGTTTCCTTGAGTCCTGAGGGAAGGGATTTGATGGAGGCATCCCTTAGGGCTGAGTGTTTGCAGGTCTCCCACTCTCTGCGTATTGTCTGGCTGTGGTCTCTATCTTTATTCCCATCTGCTGCAGGAAGAAACTTCTCTGAAGATGGCTGAACAAGTCACTGAACAGCAGAATGTCGTTAAGGAGTTATTTTATTACTGCGTTCTTTTAGTGAAACAGTAGTATTTGGTTTTACCCTAGGTCCCTGGGCTATCTATTCCCAGGCTTTTGGTCACCAAAGCAGTTTAAGGTATATATATTTCCTATTTTTCAACAATACACTTTACTTATGTAAGTAGAATTCAACAAGGACACAGATACATGTGTGTGCATGCACATGTGCAAACAGAGAGAGAGAGAGACAGAGAGACAGAGAGAGAGAGACAGAGACAGAGAGACAAAGAGACAGAGAGACAGAGAAAAAGAAAGAGAGGAGAGAGAGAGAAAGAGAAAGAGAGACAAACAGAGAAAGACAGAGACAGAAAGAGAGAGAAAGGAGAGAGAGAGAGAGAGAGAGAGAGAGAGAGAGAGAGAGAGAGAGAGAGAGAGAGAGAGAACAAAGAGACTAGAAAAGAAGTTCAAATCCTAACACTGAGTATAGCATCCATCCTCCAGCCCTGGATTAAGGTCTGTGCATCTCTACCCCTGATATGACATCTTGAGTCTCAAGTGGTTGAGAACATGAGAATTATACTCAAATCCATCTCCGAGTCACCCCTGTAATTTTGTGTTAATATTCCCCTCAAAAAGATCCATAACAAACCACTCTTCTGCCTTTGTGTAAACCATGTTGGCCTCAGCATCTTTCTGCCCTGTGGGGCTTTCTTGAGGATTCCTGGAAGTGCTGTGGGCATGTGCCAGTGGCTCTCTCCACAGAGGAGCCCTCATGCCAGGTCTCACACTCAAGTTGGCAGTGGACTTGAAAGTTGAACCTCATTTTTCCTTCCATACAAACTTCAGGGATATCTTCACAGCTCTCGCCGAGAAAATGTTCTCTTTTTAAACTTTTCCCCTTCTTGTTTGAAAGAAGTTGGTCATTTCTTGACCAAAATTAATACATTTGTAGTGGAAATTTATTATGGTATAAACTTTCAGCCTTAATTTGCTTCGGTGCAAACAGGAAGAAAAAGTCAAGGTCCCAAATAAACTAATGCTATGTACACAAGGAAATCTTGAAATCAGGCTTTATAGTATGGAACCTATAGGATTTCCCCATCTGGCATCCACTGGGGGGGAGAAGGAGAAGTGGAGGGGGCAGGAGAGAAGGCTGAGTGGACAATGTGCTTGTTCCAAAAGCATGGGCACCCGAGTTCAGATCCCAGGACCTACTTCAAGCCAGTCATGCTAGCAAGTATCTATACCCCAGCACCGGTGAGTGGCAACAGGCAGATCCTGGGGAGTAACTTGTCAGGCAGCCTATCCAGTCAGTGACCATCAGGTTCAATCAGAGACTCTGACTCAATAAATAAATAAATAAATAAATAAATAAATAAATAAATAAATAAATAAATAAATAATAAGGTTAGGGATGTTAGAAGAGAACATTGGTACAGACTTCTGGTTTCCATATGTGTACATACATATGCATAGGGAAGTGTGCACACACACACACACACATACACACAGACGTGCATAGACATGCATATACCACATACACACACACACACACACACACACACACACACACACATACACACACACGGGGTGGGGGGGGAGAGAGAGAGAGTAAAAAAAGAGTTTTCTGGAAAGGATGAGCTCCATGTTGATGACAATAAAACAAAGCAATTTGTTTTTCCCAGATCTGTTTAAACAGTCAGAGCTAAACGTAAGAGCCACAGGAAGAGTCTGGTGAAGAAGGTGTCTTTGGCAACAGATACATCTGGATGCAAGCCACGGGCTCTTGGCTTTGCCCATATCAGACTTTTCAGCAACATTTAATCCTTCTGTGCCCTGATTCCCTCACTTCTAAGATGGGAATTATAATAGGGTGTTTTATAGTTCTCTGGTTCTGTGCTTTTCCATTTTACTGTATTGTACCTAGAAACACTTAGAATACAGTTCCCAGTAAACACTAGCCTTTAGAACTCTATCTGGGTGATATCAACTTCCTGCCACACAACAAGGAACATGGTCAGATTTACTTTCCTGACTGGATTAACTTAAAAACAGACAAAACTTATAAAAGCAGGCTCTTCAAGCTAGCAAGCCCCAGGCTGAAAGAACAGCAATCCCAAGGGATGAGAGACAAATGTATTGAATGGACTGAAACATCTCCTTACAGAGGGCAGAGTGGGGGGCCCAGGCCCAGTGTGGAGTCGCCTTGAATTGAGGAGACAAAAGTTAAAGTCTGGGGAGGTCGAAGGGGCTAGAGTTTCAGAAACCAAAATCAGAGAAGTGCTCAAATTAGTCCTAAACTAGCCACAGTTCACCTAAGAAAGCCCGAGAGAATCTGACCATTTACTAAACAAGCTACTATATTAGTTAATGATAAAATAAATGTGTAGCTAGATTTATGAGAAAATAAAAACAGAATGCATGGGTTACAAATATGAGGAGTGAGAGTAGTTCTATCACTAAATATTTTTAGGGCTATTTAAAGAATAATAAGGAGATATTGACAACAACTTTATGCCAATCAATTCAACAACCAAGATGAGATAAATCACCAATGCAATTCAGAAATCTGAATAACTCTATACCCAATATAAAATTTATTTGTAGTTTGAAAACATTCTCATACGAAAACGCTAGGGCCAGATGCTTTCTATGGAGAGCTTACCTAAGAATAATTCAATTCCATGCAAATCCTTCATGAAACTTCAAGAAGAGGGGATGTTTCTCAGTTGGTTGTATGAGACCATCTTTTCTGTATTATTAAAACCAGACATAAAAGAATAATTAATTGTAACTATCTTTCATGATTATAGAGGTTAAAAAAAAATCCCAAACAAAACTTTAGGAAGTCTAAACTATAGGGGGGAAGAATAATAGAAGATAACCAAGTGTTGTTGTTTTTTTTAAATCCAGGAATGACAATTGGTTTGACCTTCAAAACCATCAATATAATTCCCATTTTTATAAACAGAGGGAAAATGTAAGATTGTCTCAACAGATGAATAAAACCTGTGCTCAACAAAATCCAGTGTGAACGTCCATGCTTAACTAAAGCTCTCAGCAAACTAGAAACATATGGAAACTTCTAAAATATATTTACAAAAGTCCAAAGCTAACATCAAACTTCCTGGTAAAAAACTGTTTTCCCTCCAAGATCAGAAACAAAACAGAGATGCTTAGTCTCAGGTTTGGGGTCAATTGCTGTACTGAATTAGCCAACTAAAAGATATACCCACTATCCAGATGTAAAATGAAGTTCATAAAACTCGTTATTCACCAATGGTTCAGTCATTATGTGATATATGAAAAACTTCCTAAGAAAAAAGTCACAATTATGCATGCCTAGTATGAGGAGAATTGACCGTGCCACATGTTGGCAAGAATGCGGAGCAACTGAAATGTCTAAGGTAATGCATAATGGTATACTGCCTTGCAAAAGAATTCTTGAAGTTTTCACCATTTAGTCACTGTGTGATCCAAAAGAAAATGTCCATCAAAAACCAAATTGTAGTATATCCACATAATGGAAAACTATTCGGCTATCAAGTGGATGCACTATTTACACACACAATGCATTTAATCTCGAAATAACCGTGCTGAGTAAAAGAAGCCACACACCACCTGGATCGACTTATACAATTCTGTTAATATAAAATTCAAAAATGGGCAGATAAGTTGACAGTAAAGGTAACAAATGAGGGTTCTTCTCGAGGGCTGGTGTGAGGGAAGGATTATAAAAGATGAGGAAACTTCGGGGGCCTTAGGAATGTCCATTGTCTTGATTTTGATGATAGTCTCGTGTGCCCAAATGAATCCAATTGTGTGGTTTAAATGAGTCCGGTTCATTGTTAACTATATCTCAGCAAAGCAGTTTTCTTAAGGATTCAAGTCTATTCACAGATAGAATTGGCCCAGGTACTCAACAAGAGCTACATAGTTCAAATTGGTGCATGTAACCAATAGAGTAGTACAGAACTGTGAAAAAGAATGAGATGCAAGCCTACCATCATCGGGAAAAGGAGGTAGAACTGGGGTGTATTATGAAGTCAGACATGCAATCATTGTGCAATGAGGTCAACCTTGAGCACATTGTGTAAAGTGAAATAAACACATGCAGAAAGGCACGCACTCCCTCACGTTTGTAGAAACTTAAAAAAAATTGCTTGAAAGTAAAAAGTGGTAAGTAGGCACTGGGATGGGTACACAGATTAGGATATGGGGGTGGGGGGAGACTGGATTTCATCAGTGCATGCCGTGTACACCATACCTCATTAAAATGTGCAACTAATGCTTGTTAATAAACACTCACAAAAAGAAAAATAACTACTTAAAAGACTTTTTTAAAGCCTAAAATTGTTTTAAGTGTGCCTGGTAAAAGATATTTATGCAATCTATTCACTCTCGAGGTTCTTTAATTAATTAAATCTGTTCTTTGGCAATTCCATACATTGTTTACTTTCACTCCCGACTCTGTTCTCTGTCCCATCCCTAGGGGCCCCCTCCGCACTATGGGTCTTTTACCACGCTCATGTCATTGTGTTTTGTTTTGCACTGACTTTAACCAGGACTGCCTGCGTGGCCATGGGTTTGGAACTATCTATGCATTGGAGCCCAGTGGGCTTCCTGATGGGTGCGCTGCTAAAGAGAATGACTCTCTCCCTCAGAATCCATCAGTATCAAATCCGTCAGCAAGGAGAAGTAGGAGCCCAGGGGCTCCTCCCTGATCCGTGACTGTTGACAGGCCCTGTCTTGCACAGGCCCATGCAGGCAACCATAGCTACTAGAAGATCATGTTTTTGATGGCTCTGTTGTGCCTTGGAGACAGCGTTGTGCAACCATTCTCCCTGTCTTCGGGTGCTTACATTCTTTCTGCTCTCTTTTCTGTGATCTCCCCTGAGTCTTAGAAGTGACCTGTTTGGAGCTAAGCACTCAACTGTTACTCATGCTAAGCACCTTGAGCAGCAACCATGAATCTTCTGCATCCATGCCATTTACTGCAAAGAGAAGCTTCTCTGACTAAGGCTGAGGGGAGCATTTGTCTATGGATATAAATACCAATTTTTAGAACATAGTTTGTTGCCATATCAATTTAGCTAAACAATGTCAGTGAGTTCCTCCCTCTGACCTATGACGTCCTGAGACATGGGTTGTTTCCCCTAGGTCTACAGTACCAGCCATGTGCTCCCTTCTGTGAAGCAGGCCTCGCATGCAATCTGAGAGCATGTGGTTATCACCCCAACAGTTGAGCTACTCTTGTGTCAGTGGGCACATCTTGCTTGGCAGGTAAGAATTAAAGTTTTTAAGACCACAGATGCCCTCCCTATCTCCCAAGCAACCTGGGTTGCCTTTCTGACACTCTGAAAGTTAGCCATGCAGGAGGGAGCTTCCAGCTCAGTTCTAGCTTGTTTTAACTATATCTTGAGACTGAAGTACGTGGGGTTTTTAGCATCTATTTCTGATGGGCAACTAAGAATAGCAATATGTGTGATGTTTCGAGGTCTATGGTACCTCCTTGATGGGAAATATAACTATGCAATTTATTAATTATGGTTTTTGTTTAGTTTGGTTTTTTGTTGTTGTTGTTGTTTTTCTTTTGAGATAGGGTCTCACTATATAGCCTTGGCTGTCCTGGAACTCACTATGTAGAACAGGCTGGTCTCAAAGTCACAGAGTCTGTCTGCCTCTGCCTTCCAAGTGCTGGTATTAAAGAATTGTAAAATAAGTCTAGCTCTCTATATAATTTTTAATAGCAAAAGGAAAAGAAGAAATAAAACACCAATTAAAACAAATCATACCATTACTAATGGTCCAATAAATATTCTATGGTATATCAAATAAAGGTTGCTTCCATTTCTAACAAGAAAGGAAGAAAGAGAAAAAATGGTGGATATCTCTCTGTGGTGGTTAGAAAGAAAATGGCCCCCAAAGGGAGTGGCTCTATTAGGAGGTGTGGCCTTGTTGGAGGAAGTGTGTCACTGTGGGGGCGGGCTTTGAGGTCTCTCTTTTCTTAAGCTTCACTCAGTATGACAGTCAACTTCCTCTTGCCTCTGAGTCAAGGCGTAGGACTCTCAGCTCCAGCACCATATCTGCCTGCATGATAATGGACTGAACCTCGGAACTGTAAGCGAGCCACCCCAATTAAATGTTTTCCTTTATAAGAGTTGCCATGGTCATGGTGTCTCTTCACAGCAATAAAAAACCCTAACTAAGGCACCCTCTTCCTGTGTGTACTATGGAGAAATTTCCAAGATGCTCACTGAAGGTTTGAAAAGGTATCCCAGGAGCCTGGCCTTTGGCGCCACTGACTTTTCCTTCTGATGTAAAGTAACTGGAGAAATTCAGGCTCCTAGACATTGGAAAGCTACGTCAGGTGTTTATTCAAAGCCACCGGTTCATTTCAGATGCTAGCTTTGAACCCCTGCCATCTAAATTAAAATTTTATTCTTTTCATGCGTTTGGATGAGAGGATTCATCTGCAGTCATATTTGCTGATGTATGCATGAGGATGTCCCAGAAGGACAGATGAGTCAGAAAACAGCTAGAAAAATGGCAGCTGGGAGCAAGGCAGCATTTTAGCACTAGTTGAAAATACGTATTTAAGTCTTTCATAACATTTCAAAGTTTTTGAAACCTCCGCCCAAGTGCTCAGAGAATAGAGAATCTCTGTCCAGATTGCCAAGATGACGCATACTCGGGAATTTGAAACTGAGACTGTCCGCACAACCAGTATCAACACAGCAAACGTGATAAACCTTACAGGTATTCTTTTTTTAGACATTTCCTCTGGTTTTTAGGTATCTGCTGAATCTCTTTATCTCAGTTCATTTTCCAGTGTTTCCTGCTGAACTGCCATCTTATGGTAAGTTCATACTGTCGATGTGAAGCACTAATAATTTTGTACTACAGATTAAAAATTATTGTTCCTATATTCCTATACAGACAATGAATGAGTATTCAAGACATTTGAAACACATACATCTGTTTCTTTTTCCCTGCCTCCCTCTGCCATCTCTATTTTCCAGTCCAAACATTAAACAGTGATTGTCAAAAGTCCCTAGGATGAAAATAAAAGAAATAAGTTGTTGTTTAAATAATAATAATAATAACTTTTTCACTCATGTGAAAAATGAGTGATTAGCTGTGCTTTAACTCCTTAGATGAGAAAAGAAAGAACATTAAAAAGCATCACATAAAGGGAATATAAAATCTCATTTATACTCAACGTAATCCATTCATTCTATCTGAAAAACATTTGCCCATGGCTTTCTGCCTCACTGGGAACGTCTGAGCCTTCAGAGAACTGTAGACAATAGTAGATGAAGAGCTTCCCAAATGTGATTTAAATATGTATTTACATGCATATATTCATATGTTACTTAATGACCCAGGGCATAGATCCATTTTTGTCTAGGGTTTAATTTCCTCTTGGTTGCCTTGATCTGTCAATTAACTTCCAGCAACTGTAGCCCATACACATCCCCAAGCTGAAAGGATTTGGCAGGGAGTAAGTAGAACGTGTACTTTCTTCTTCATCCATTCAATCAAAGCTGTTATTTGCTATTTGGTTCTTTGTTCATCTGGGTCGTAAATCTTTCTTATTGGAAAGCCACGCATGACCTAGAAACACTCAATCCAGAATTATGTCCTGGCGATCACCAATCAAAAGTGAAAAACAGATTTCCTGGTTATTGTAGTCTTATGTAGCTTTGGGGGAGCCCCTCATTTGCAAAGAAAGGTAAAAGGGAACTCTGGAATAATCAGCTCCGCACTGGCATCTGTGCTTTGGTTCTCTGTATGAATCTAGTGACGGTTGCTACATTTCACCAGCAATGTGCCTAAATTATGTTCTGTGATGGTCCATCCTGATAATGTTTTCTTAGAATGGTTTAGTCTTCATACATGGCTTGTACCCTGACTTTTCCAGCAAAGGAGGGTAATTAGCTTTCCCGGACTTCTTTTGTGAATGTATTGTTCCTAAAATCTTCCAGGACCAGTCTCCTGGGTGTATGGTCCGTGGGTCACACAAGAGCTCCCAGAGAAAGGGCCCTTTGCTTGGCTTAGTGCTCTGACATTGCAATCTTGAAATTCTTTTTTATTAAGTGAAAGGACCCAAATTGTCCTTTAAAACAGGGAGCACACACACACACACACACACACACACACACACACACACACACAATTCTGTAACAAATCCTGCTCAGTTGATGTAATCAGTCCTTGGAGTTTGGGACTGGAGTGATGGCTTACTGTGGTTCTCAATGCTGTGACCCTTTAATACAATTCCTCATGCTGTGGTGAGCCCCAGCCATAAAATTATTTCTGCTACTACTTCATAACTGTATTTTTCTACTGTTATGAATCATAATGTAAATGTCTTATATGCAGAATATCGTATATATGTGACCCCTGTGAAAGGGTCATTCAACCCCTAAAGGTGTTGCATGACCCACAGGTTGAGAACCACGAAAGGTTAAGAGCACTCACTGTTCTTGTATAGGACCTGGGTTCAGTTCCCAACACCCACACGGCAACTAAGAACCACCTATAAATATAACTCCAGTTCCCAAGGGGTCCATCACCTTCTTCTGGCCTCCAAGGGCATCAGGTGCATGTGGTACACATATATACGTGCAGGCACTCACACATACACATTAAATAAAAAGAAATGAATTTTAAAGAAAAACCATTAGAGTTTAAATGAAAGAGCACATAGCCTCATAGAGGATAATAATGGGGCATTTTTGAGTATGACATATTGGAACACTAAGAATTTTATGGGCATTAATTAATTGGAAGCTTGAACAAAACCACTATAAGGTAAGTATTGTGATAAACTCCACTCACTAGATGACAAAATTGAAAAACAAAGTGGATAATGTGATGACCTGGCAACATTATTAATTGTGGAGCCAAAATTAGATGGCAGACTGTCCCGCTTAAGACCTGTAATTCTAAGAAACTGAGACTCACGTACAGAAATCACCTGGCTTCTGCAATGCTGCTCCTACTCTGCCCCCAGAACTTAGAAAGCTGAACTTGTTTCGTGCCTCAGTTTCTCTCACTTGCCTCCAAGTTTCAGACTCTAAGTAGTAGATATGCTATGGGTGCTTTAGTTAGCAAAATTTATAGGGTGCCCCATTTCTTCGATCTCTGAAACATGCCACCTGCAGCCTCTCTGTGCACTGAAGGATTACCCTCAGCTCTTCTGGGAGCCTCCACATTACCTTCGATGCCCTTGGGGGAGTGGGGTTTCTGGTTGATTTCCTCACTCGGACATTTGCAAACCCAAGAGACCCTCTCACTTTCTATTTTTTATTTAAGGTATTCTCAGTTCCCCCGGCTGCTCTAAAAATGCATTTTTGCCCCCATAAAACTTGCCCTAAAGACTTCTAATTAGTTTGCCTTCTGTTGGGAATGGGAAACTGGCTTCTGAAGACCCATATTTTTAGGCAGAGATGGTAATAAAATCTGGCAGTCAGCATCTATAGACAAAAAAAAAAAAATAAGGCAGAAAGGAATTCCCATCTTGTAAGACAAGGTAGTAACTTGAGACCAAAGCATCTACACACTTAGAGATTTCTTGAAGTGCTTATAAAGAAAAGGTGATATTACAGAGCCACCCCACAGGAAGAGACTTGACAGAAGGCCCTGGGATGGACTGCTGATATAGGTCCAAGAAAGACAAGAAGAGAATATCCAGGTCAAAGAATCACCTACTATGTACTGGATGTTATGCCAGAGTCTAGAGATATAAAGTACCTGAGAAGCAAAGAAACATGGTGCCCTTCCTTTGAGGCACTGTGGCCTATGGGACACCAGTTGGTCTTACAAACAGTAAGTATGGCGAACATCCAGTGGGTTTCACCATGAACCTATAGTTCTACTTTTGAGGAATTTCTTGTTATAACCCTTAATCGAGTGACACCATAAAAGTCTGATTCAATCTGGGCTGTCTCTTCAGGATCCCATGATGGCTGCCCTGAGACGTCCATGTCTGTCTTCCTTTCCTAGACTTGCTCATTGCTTAGGCAGTCATCAGGGAGGAAGTCTTTGCTTCTTTCCAGTAGGTTCCACAAACAATGGACCGTGTCTTTGTGAAGCTGCCATCCATTGTACAGTGCATCTGGGTTCTCTCCAGATAGAGTCTTGAGGGACAGCATTTCCAGAGTCCTGAACAAGTGTGAAAATGTGGCGTCACTCTTCCCTGAGAGTCCGGCTAAGCATGATGCCGTGGTGTGCAAACATGCCCCTCTTCTGGTCAACACCACGAGTCATCCATAGATACAGTCACCACAACAATTTATGAGTGAGCAGCTCTGTGCCCAAATTCAGGTGGATGCATGTCTCCCAGCATCTTTAAGTGCATCATAGTACAGGAAGCCTCAGATGCTCAGTTCGAAGCATCCACAATGTAGAGGAAACTTACATGAGCATTTTTATCATCTGTGTGTGGACCTGGATTGTCAAAGTGACGATCTGTATGGATTCGGAGTAAAGAAACCATCAGCTCTTTCCCTGATGTGTACCTGAAGTGCTAGGTCTCTTCAGTTCAGCCCAGTTCCACAAATGGATGCAGTTAACATCACACCCAGCAGGGACTAGGTTTGGGCTTTTAAGACAAAGCGGGAGCTGCTTTCGAAGATTGCTCTCTGCCACACTCCAAACCCAGCAGGCAGCTGCATTAAGACTGCCTGGCAATTCTCCCCTTGGCTGTTAACCATGCTGTGACGATCCTACATTCCGACTGGTCTGTGCTATTCTTAAGCACATTCTCCCAAGATAAGAAGATTCAAAACTAGAATGTCAAGTGTGCAAGAAACCTCAGGACCTACCTCACTCACCTGGAAATCTTCAAGCTCTGAAGCCAGTACAGTGGTTAGAGAAGGTCTGTAGAGAAGAACTCAGCCTCTCACACCTCCACCCCACCGTTATAGCTCCCTTCCATGCTACCACATCAAAAGAATCTCCCTTCACCCTATTATTACATGTCTGGGATTTCCAAGTAAGAATTCTTTCAAGACAAAAAGGTGGAGGGGCGTGGAGGTGGCAGGGTGGGGAGGGGTGGAGTGGTTGGAGGTGGAGAGGGAGGGGTGGAGAGGGCTGAGCTGGATGTGGTGGCCTGCATCTGTAATTCCAGCACTCCCACGGTGAGACTGGAGGTGGATACAGGATAATCTGCCAGCAGCAGCTCACAGGACAACCAGCCCAGAGGATGAAGAGGAGCAGAAACAAGATGGACCCTTCTTCAGCAAGGTTGACTGCAGAAAGTTGATCTCTGACCTAGACACACACACACACACACACGTGCACACACACACACACACACACCATATACACACAGTTGCAATAATGCACTTTTTAAGAAAGGTTTGCAGGTTAAGGGAGTTTGAAAATTCTTGATCTGGGACCTGGGGCAGGGGCAGAGAAAGAGAGCCAAGCGCTACCCCCGGCGGGACTGGACGCCGCTACAAAGCACAGAAACGTGAAGGAGACATGGGAAAGATAGAAAAACGGAGTGGTGTGCTCTGTTGAGAGAGGCAGAGCAGGAGATGCGGAAGATGGTGTTGACTCTGGGCCAAGCCCCGCTTCTTGGCATTGGGGAACACGGCAGATGCGCTTTCCTGCTCTCTTAGAGCTTGGCTGGTGAAGGCAAACTTCAGAGAGTCAATAATAATAAGAATTGACCCAGCGTCAAAAAAGGGGGCCAGTACCTTATAAAGAAGCCGCTACGGCAACTGACTTGAGTTCAGATTCGGCTTCCAACGCTTCCTAGCGGCAGGCCAGACGTAAGAGACCCTGGAGACATCCCCACCCTCAGCCATGCTGGTGCGAGCGTGTGGGCGCCACGGCGTTGAGCAAGTACGGGGTAGAGAGATGGTAAAGAAAGAGAAGCTGAACAGTTTGAGCGCTATGAAGAGAGGTGGAACCAGAGATGTGAGGGCAGTGAAGAACAGCCTGGTGTGAGTAGCCTGAGCTGCCACCTAAGGCCATGGATTGTCACAGTCCATGCCGCTGCCAAAGGCCATGTCTGGGTCTGTGGTCCTGCAGCAGCAGAGGTCTGAGTCGATGTCCCTGGCCCATGTTACCAACAAAGGCTGTGTGGACACCCCTTGTCTCACTGCTGCCCAAGTCCATGTTGATGCCCAAGGGTTGCACAGAGCTGGCCCCGTCCCTCACTGGCCGCTGCACTCAGGAGAGCTGGCCCGTCCCCGTAAGCCATGAGGAAGTGTGAGCAAGGGAGAGCTTCTCCTCACTTGGCACCTATGGCAGATGAGAGAGCTGGCCCTGAGAGCCGGAGCGCTGGTCCAGCCTCTCACAGGCTGCAGCACTCAGGAGACCAACTCGTCTGGGCAGCACAGTAGAGCTGGCCCTTGTGGTGTGGGTGAGCCAGCCCTACCTCTTACCTGGGCAGCGTGGGAGAGCCACCAAAGGCGGTGAGAGCAGGCGAGTTGGCCCGGTCCCTTGCTGACTTTGGCGCTGGAGGGAGCTGGCCCCAGCCCTCACCAGGTCAGTGCTGGAGAGCGGACTCTGTGGTGTGGGTCTGCCTCTTGCCTGATATCTAAGAGTCCGGGTTTGGATCCAGTATTGATAGTGTGACAGAAGCCAGAGGCCTGGAACCAGACCAGCGACCCATGGCTGTGAACATTAGCAAGCAAAGCTGTTTGGGCAAAAGAGTGACACACCACGGCACACTGCAGCTTCCAAGGCAGAATTTTTTGGTTTAGTTTGGTTTGGGTTGGGCTTTTTGTTTTTGTTTGTTTGTTTTCTTTTGGGGTAATGGCAAGGGCAGTGGATATGGAGGGATGAGAAGAAGAATGAGATTGGGGTACATGATGTGAAATTCACAAAGAATCAATACAAAGTTTAAAAAAAGAAATTCTTGATCTGGCTCATCCTTTATATGTATTTATAGTATAGACTATATTATTTATTAATATGTATTAATATACACATATTAATATATTGATTTATATGGTTTATATAATGTATTAATGTAATATATGATCAATGTATGTTGATTATAGTAACTGAGTGATACATATGTATATATCTATATATCATTCAAATATATATACATATCATTTGATTCATACCCATTCTGCCTTGCCTTGGAGCCAATAAATATCAAACTATGGAGATCGAGAGCAAGGCAAGTTCATTGCAGAGGGCGAGGACCTCCAGTTTCATTTATTCAGAATTCCTCCCTTCCTCATTTCATCCCCCCTCCCTTTCTTCCCTCCTTCACACTCTCTCTTCTCTCCTTTCTTACTCTTCATAACTAACCTACTATTTCTTTTTTTTCTGGGGTTCTATCACTTTGTTTTGCTGTTTCATCTGCTTTTAGTGTTGCAGATGGAGACCTCGCCTCATCTGTGCTAGGGAAGTGATTAAACACTGAGCTATATCCCCAGCCCTGCCGTGGCTAATTCTTTAAGATGTATTTTTTTAATTGTGTGTGTGTGTGTGTACGTGTGTGTGTGTGTGTGTGTGTGTGTTGGGGGGGGTAAGACTTTTGTTTTGACTTCTGTTTTAGTTAGGGTTTCTATTGCTGTGAAGAGACACCATGATCATGGCAACTCTTATAAAGGAAAAGTATTTAATTGGAGTAGTTCACTTATGGTTCAGAGGTTTGGTCCATTATTATCATGACAGGAAACATGGTGGCATGCAGGCAGATGTGGTGCTGGAGTAATATCTGAGAGTCCTACATCTTGCAGGCAACAGGAAGTGAAGAAAGTATCACTCTGAGTGAAGCTTGAGCAAAAGAAGCCTCAAAGCTCACCCTCACAGTGACACACTTCCTCCAACAAGGCCATAACTTCTTCAACAAAGCCACACCTCCTAACAGTGCCACCCCCTTGGGGACTATTTTCTTTCAAACCACCACATTCCACTCCCTGGCCCCCAAAGCCTCGTAGCCATGTCATAATGCAAAAATGCATCCAGCCCAACTTCAAAAGTCCCCATAGTTTATAACAGTCTCAAACTTATTTAAAAGTCTAAAGTTCAAAGTCTCTTCTGAGATTCATGTAATCTTTTAACTGTAATCCCCTGTAAAATCAAAATCAAAAAGCATATCACATACTTCAAACATATAATGGCACAGGATATACATTGCCATTCTAAAACGTAGGGCAGGGAGCATAGTGAGGAAATACTGGACCAAAGCAAGACCAAAAACCAGCTGGACAAACTCTGAACTCTACAACTCCATGCCTGATGTCAAAACAGTCTTCAGATTTCCAACTTCTTTCAGCTCTGTTGACTGCAACACACTTCTCTCTCTTGGCCTGGTTCCACTCCCTGTTAGCAGCTCTGCTTGGCAGGTATCCCACAGCTCTGGCATCGCCAACATCTTGGGGTCTCCAAGGCAATCCAAGCTTCTCCTTCACAGCTTCACACAATGGCCTCTCTGAGCCTCAATTCAGGGACAACCCTGACACATGCCTGGCCTCAGTGTCTTTCCTTAGACGTGGAGGAAAATTCCATAACCCATTTCTTCTGTCCTTAACTCCAGAACCACATGGCCAAAGCTGCCAAGTTCTGCTGCTTATTGGGGCTGGAACATGGTCTCCTTAATCAACCAATTACATCTTCACCCGCTTTCTGTCCTTCACTGCCTAAGCTTGGCTGTCTTGAAACTTACTCTGTAGACCAGGCTGGCCCCAAACTCAGAGATCTGCCAAACTCTGTCTTCCCAGTGCTGGGATTAAAGGTGTGTACCATCATCCCTGGCTGTAAGCTTTTCTTTATTCCTTTTCACAAGTTGGAAACTTAGTTGGGTGAGATCTTGCCCTGAGGTCACCACTCTCTTTATTTCGTTTCTTAATCTGTTTATCTCCTTGAGTACAGGACTTAGCTCCATTTCACTTCCTGGTGCTCCTTTTCTCCTCAAATATTTTTCCTTGCTCAGCTTGTTCCTTTTCATTATAAATCTTCATTAGAGTTAACACTAGTAACCACACAACAGAGTCTATACTAGGCTATTTTGAGATTTCTTCTGCCAAGGGATTAATCCAAAACTCTTCACTTTAGCCTCAGGAGACTCTCCAGACAAAGGCAAAAGGCAGCCATTTTCTTCACCAAAATACCACAAGAATGGTCTCTAGGTAACATACTAAAATTCTTCTCCTCTGAAACATCATGAGCCAGCCCCCCTCAGTTCATCAAATCACATTCAGCACCACTGTCTTCCATGCTCCTACTAGTATGTCCCATTAAGCAGCACTTAAAGCATTCAACTGCTTTTCTAATCCACAATGCCAAGGTCTACATTCCTTCAAACAAAAACATGGTCGGGACTATCATCACAATACTCCAGTCCCTGGTACCAACTTCTGTCTTATGGTTTTTATTGCTATGAAGAGACACCATGACCACAGAAACTCTTATAAAGGAAAACATTTAATTGGTGTAGCTGGCTTACAGTCCAGAGGTTCAGTCCATTATCATCATGATGGCACATGGTGGTGTGCAGGCAGACATAGTGCTGGAGAAGTAGCTGAGAGTCTTACAGCTTACAGGCAACAGGAAGTAGTCTGAGACACTGAGCAGTATCTTGAGCACATATGAGACTTCAAAGCCCACCTCCACAGTGACACACTTCCTCTAACAAGGCCACACCCACTCCAACAAAGCCACACCTCCTAATAGTGCCACTCCCTTTGGGGGACCATTTTCTTTCAAACCACCACAATTTCTAAGCATCCCATGTTGCCGCCATTCACATCCCTAGAGCTCTGACTAGAAATGAAAAGTGTGTATAGTCACTAACAGCACTTTTGTGAGATGAGGGACAACCCATGTTCCACGAGACAGGTCCTTAAGTGGCCAGAATGCCCCCACCCTGCCCTATCCCCTGCTCTACCTCAGTGCATGACAGAATTGCCTACAGTGTTTAGAAGCGTTGTTATTATTTAGAACGGTTATTCTTAAGGAGCCTCTAAACGAGCAAGTGTGGAAGACTGGACTATGAAAGAAATGCATTTCTTTACAGAGAATCTTCTGGAAGCTTTCCTTGCTGGTTTGCACAGCAGCTTTCCAAGAACAGAGTTTTGGTTTCCAGCATTCCTCAGTTATCTGACTATGGAACATTCTACTGGATCTGTTCTCCATGGATACACTTTGGGAAATATTCTAAAAGCACTTACAGCACAGCATCAGCCAAGACTGAATGACTCAGAAAAAGAAAGGCAGAAACTGTCTCTTTTCCATTTGGCCTGGACCCTGGCTAGCAGGAAGTCTCCCTACAACCGGCTCCTTGGTGTTGGAGAAATGGAATTGCATTACGAATGAACAATTCTCAAGCATAACATCAGATCCAGGATAAGCAGAGGGACGACATACTCTGAGAAACATCACGTCCCCTTCCCTAGGAAACGGAGAGAGTTTTAATCCCTTCAGACGCACGTCCTAGATATTGGAGTCAAGAGGAGACAGACAGACAGACAGCACATGGTGTCTGGGGCAGAGGTAGGGTCAATGTTCATGTACATTCAACAGCAGATGGTGTTTAGGACTTTTTCCTCAGAACATCTGATATCCCACACTGAGCCTGTGATGAAGAAGCCAAATATTTTCCTACAACTAAAAATATAAGTCATGTAGCGAAGTGGAAAGTTTTCAACCCCATTTCTTCATGATGTGGGCGGATTTCTTCTTAATACTTTTCCCGTAAAATTGCACAGTGTTTCTCCACAGACGTCAGCAGTAGCCCAAGGGCAACTAACTGATGGAAACCGTGGCAACCAGACCATGAGTTGGAGCATTTCTCCACCAAACATCATGAAATGTCTAGAGCGGAGTTAAGCCCAATCTGTGCTTATTCCCAGGGTGGCTGTTACCCCTGTTTCTTACAGCAAAGGTTATCAGTTGTTTGAGTGTCTTGGGCTTCGTAAATTGTGGTAAATAGAATCCTTTTCTTTTTCTTTTTCCAGTGTAATTGAGCAACCGAGATCACTGCTCTGGATAACACAATAAAAACTGAGCTGGTTGTTGACGTGTTTCCAGGCCTGTGACAGGTTGTAGGTCCCTTTCACAAACGCTCCCATGCATTAAGGTCAAAGTGGACATAAGTGCCTTCTAGAGGGGATTTTCTTTCCCTTTGTCTTTCTGGATTAAAATCTTAAGCTTTGGTAAATGTCAAGTTTAAAAACCCAAACTCTCTAATTAGGTAAAAGAAAAAGTTCCAGGAATTTGGTCAGCTGAGTGTGAAGGACCTAAGGCCCCTATGAAAATCTCAGAAGGAGAGATAAGCAGAAACCTGTGATCATCTTCTTGGTGGTTATCTAAACGAAGATGGCTGCAAGTGAACCCAGGCCCTTCACAGTGTGGTCTCTGCACCCAGGACTTCACAGTGTGGTCTCTGCACTCAGGACTTCACATTGTGATCTCTGCACCCAGGTCTTCACAGCGTGGTCTCTACACCCAGGTCTTCACAGTGTGGTCTCTGCACCCAGGTCTTCACAGTGTGATCTCTGCACCCAGGCCTTCACAGTGTGATCTCTGCACCCAGGTCTTCACAGTGTGGTCTCTGCACCCAGGTCTTCACAGTGTGGTCTCTGCACCCAGGTCTTCACAGTGTGATCTCTGCACCCAGGCCTTCACAGTGTGATCTCTGCACCCAGGTCTTCACAGTGTGGTCTCTGCACCCAGGTCTTCACAGTGTGATCTCTGCACCCAGGTCTTCACAGTGTGGTCTCTGCACCCAGGTCTTCACAGTGTGATCTCTGCACCCAGGTCTTCACAGTGTGGTCTCTGCACCCAGGTCTTCACAGTGTGATTGCTGCACTCAGGTCTTCACAATGTGATCGCTGCACTCAGGTCTTCACGGTGTGGTCTCTGCACCCAGGTCTTCACAGTGTGATTGCTGCACCCAGGTCTTCACAGTGTGATCGCTGCACTCAGGTCTTCACAGTGTGATCGCTGCACTCAGGTCTTCACAGTGTGATCGCTGCACCTAGGCCCTTTGCAGTACACACTGCACCTCCTGTCATTAATAGTATTCTGGTCAAGCAGTGGTGGTGCATGGCTTTAACCCCAGCACTTGGGAGGCAGAGGCAGGCAGATCTCTGTGAGTTCAGGGCCAGCCTGGTCTACAGAGTGAGTTCCAGGAAAGCCAAGGCTACACAGAGAAACTCTTTCTCAGAAAAAAAAAAAAAAAAAAAACAGAAAGGAAGGAAGGAAGGAAGGAAGGAAGGAAGGAAGGAAGGAAGGAAGGAAAGAAGGAAGGAAGGAAGGAAAAAAGAAAGAAAACAAAAAGCAAACAAACAAACAATAAAAGGTCTATCTGTTTCTCCAGTCCCTGCACCTGAGCTGGGCTTACTTCCTTAGCTAATAGAACATGTAAGAAGTTACAGCGTTCTGGACTTTGCACAGTACCCCTGTCCTTGTCCCTTATCAATAACCCAGGATAGGTTTGAAGCAATAATGAACATTGCCATCTTCATCACCAACACTGGTCTATCATGTTCGCATTTTTTTTCATATCAACCCTCCCACCCTGACGTCTCATTACCAACATTTTGCTTTACTGCGGTAGCTCTGGGGCAAGTATTGGTCTAATGGTGAACTTCTCTATTAATACCTGAAGTCCATGGTTACACTAAGGTCCATTGTGTTTTACACGGGATGGGCTTTACCAACTGTGGGAAGACGCGTATCTGCCCTTACAACATTGACTCGGTGCTGTGTTATCCTTATCCTCCTCCTCATCTCTGGCTCTCACTGATCAGAGCTGCCTCATTTAACCCCAGAAGTTGTTCTTGTGCTCAGCTTATGGACAGAGAGCTGAGATTAGATAAGATAAATTGATGGAGGACAATCACTAAGTACTGGAACCTAGGAAACTCCCCCATCTTACTTTAGAACATGAAATTTACATTTTTATTCATGGACTATTTTCTTAGAATTTCAAGCACAGATATACTATATTTTATCATTTTACCCCTCCTTATCTCCCTACATCTCTTCCTGTGTCCCCCACTACCATATTGCCCTCTCAAATTCATGCGCTGTTCTTCTATAATTATTATTGTACACACACATTGAATTCAGTTAGTGTTGCCCAGATGCACACAGATTTAGGGTTGACCACTCAGTCTTGAGTGACCTATCAGGGACCTATCCCTGGAGAAAATTAATTCTGTCTGTCTGTCTGTTCTCTCTCTCTCTCTCTCTCTCTCTCTCTCTCTCTCTCTCTCTCTCTCTCTCTCTCTTGCCATTGACTACCTTTAGCTTTTCTCTTTTTAAATTTTATTTTTAGTTATGCGGAAACACAGCACATGCATGTAAGTATATTTTGCCTGCAGAAGCCAAAGATCCCACTGGAGCTGAAGTTATAGGTGTTTGTGAGCCACCTAATATGAGTGCTGGGAATCAAACTCAGGTCCTCTGCAAGAGTGATACATGCTCTGCACTGATGAGCCATCTTTCCAGCCCCCTACCTTTAGCTTTGCAACTGAGGGTGGGGCCTTATGAACCCTTTTCCCATCTGTGTTGGTGTGTTGGTTGGTGTGGTCTTGTGCAGACAGCCATGTTGTTGAGAGATCATGGATGCAGCACCCTTGTCACAGGCAGCAGACATGTCCACCTTGGTCCTCTGTAGAGCTTGAAAAGTACGAAGTGGTGAGTCTGGGACTACTTTATGCATAAGGGCTGCAGAAGGCTGTGGAATTCTGGGAGATAAGTGGAAATGGAGGAAAGCTAAAATCAAGAGAAAGCAAGAAAATGAACACAGAAGAGCAAGTGAGATGACAAGAAACCCAGACATCACATGGTGTGTCAGAGCAGGTGAGATGCCTGGTAGAGCTAGGTGTCTTGACAACCCTGATGGAAAAAGGATTTAATACAAAAACGTTGTGCTGATTATTTCACAGTCATTTGCTGTGTATAGTATTTACAGTGGTAAAGCAAAGCTCCCTGACAGGAACCCACAGGAAGCCTCCAACAAAAGTGCTACCACAGCCCACGCCCGTGTGTTCAGGACTGCAGGGATGGGAGGCTCAAGAAGACATAGGTAAGCCTGGAGTCACGTGGGTGTGGAAAATTCGGAGTGGCTTTAAGATGCAGAGTGCAAAATAAGACTTCAAGGAAAGGGGACAGTGGAGCCAGAGGTGAAAGCGAACTTCTGAATCTGACATGGGTACTAGTCATTACGTGAGACTTGGTCCAGCTGCCTTCATTTCCATGGGAAGAGTTCAGGAGAGTCCAGATGACATCCAAGTTCCATCACCAGTGGGTTCAATCAAGAATTTTCCACTGAAGTCTCCCAGCTGCTTCCATCCAACCTATCCTAGGCAAGCAAACCACAGTATCCGACTATGTAGGAGGGACACGGTAAACAGACAGAATGAATGCGTGGGTCACAGTGGGTGTATTTTCCCAGCAGCTTCTGCAATCAGAAACATTTGTAAATCAAGATTTGCATAGTAGTTACATCAGAGACAAGATCCACTTTGTGACTTCTAGGTGAGTGGGAAGAACCCGGATCCTCCATTTGCGCTGAGCTGCTTTTTTGTACACACGTCTTCAGAGTACGGGACATTTACATCCCAAGCTCTTGTCACTAAGGACTATTTTTTTTTCCAGAGTTTGACTTGATTTTGCAGTACAGAAATCACTTGGAGCCATTTTGAGACAGACATCATTGAAATCGAGGCTCTGTCAAATCAATACCACAGTGCAGCTTGGTCCATTGAAGAAGCCATACCTATGTTTTCCCTACTTACCATACATAAGATTCCTTTCTCCTTCTCAGCAATTGTAGTAGGTTAAAATACCACATACTGGCTTCCCTCCAAACAACTTCCTAAGTCTGAAGTTTGGTTAGAAGTTTATACCCACATGAACAAAAGGTTTGGGTCCTGCTTTAATACTTCACATAGCAAAAGCAAGAAAACTTTGAATGTTTTCCCAAACCAAGGAATATTCAATTTAGACTCCCAATATCAGGATGTCACAAATTGTATATTTCCAGCTCTTGAGCAGACCCAATCGCAAAGGCTGCACTGATTAAAAGATAAAAGTACTGTATCAAGTTCTCTATCAATATTTGTTTAGAGCAGCTCCTTCACTTAAAAAAAAAAAAAGCCAGTCTGGTTAAATTGAACAGAACCAACCAATTCTGACTAGCCATTCCATGAAAACAAGTTAATACATGATATTAGAAAAGTGAAGGGAAGGAGTATTCACTGGTATAGCACTCTTCAATCTCCATTTTGATCATAAAAGCAGGACTTGCAGTATTGATTTCATACAATACACATTATTTGCCAAATTTTGTTTGTCCTAATTACATTATATGTACTGCTGTTAGTCTCCTCCATAAATGTCATTCTTCTTGCACTTCATTTCTTCACAGTCAAGCTCAGATCCTGTCATTCTCTTATAGATACTTCTAATGTCATCACAGGTTGTCTCAAAGAGAGTGGTAGCGTCATAGGCACGGGAAATAAAGAGCTGGCTCTCTGTTCCCAAACCTTTCGGTACAAAGAGGTCACTGATGCTGACGAACTTCTGTTCAGTTGGTTCCAAGAGTTCCAAAGCTGGTCTGATTGCTTTCTCCGGTCCCTTGGTCTCCACAGTTGTACTTACAATGGCAGTGTATTTGCCCTGTGCTGCCGCGTGGTGTGCCAAGGAGGTCATGCAAACACAGACATCTGACTTGTGGTTGACTTGATTCTGTGGAATGATGATCAGGCAGGAATTGGCATCACTGGTATTCTTGATAGGGTGGCTAAGGACACAGATCACTCTGATTACCCGGCCCACTTTTCCAACCCGATCTTTGACATAGCTGGGGTCACAGATGAGCTGCTTACGGTGAGCAATCTCTCCTTCAGATTTCACACCAACCACTTTCCCATTTTGCACAATGATTTCTTCAATTGATTTATTCAACATGTAGGTACCTCCATATATAGCACTTAACCTGGCAAATCCTTGTGGCAATTCTCCAAGGCCATAGAGCAGATAAAGGTCCGGGCTTTTACCCTATCTTGCCAAAGACTCGCTGTAAAGTTTAGTTCTGTTAACGGTATCATAACCCGGCTGATCCAAGTAGTCATCTGCTCTGTACAGTGCAAGAGAATGGCCAGTGAAGTCTATAACATCTTGGCCCAAGTCAAACTTCTTATACACATCTCTCACTGAGGTCTTCTTAGGGCCAATGCCCTCAAAAGTTCTAGGATCTTTTTCATCAAAGTTGGCAACATAAACGAGGAACTTCCTGAAGCGGCGTTTTTCAAACAGTCCCATTAAGCTAGATGCCAGAGCTTCTGCTTCGGTGGAAGGAACCCTGTAGATTCCCCCCTCCCCTTCCCCTTATAGACAAACCTTAGAAACATGACTTATGCATCCCAAATGATGGGCACACAGACCTGTAATGCCCATCCCGTACTCACTTGAGTACCATCCTGAAGAATTAGGGAATGAAGAGATTTAAAATACTATGAAATTATCCTCTCAGCCACTGGATCAAACATAAGTTTAAACCATGGGTGTAAACTGAATTACAGTCAGTCCACTCCCAAAGTGACAGGATTGAGAAGCTCTGTAAACATGTTATCAGTTCTGTCAGTAGAGATGTTTTCTTTATTCATCTGGTTAGAGAGAGGCCATTGTGGGTTTGTCAGACTGAATTCTAATAACCCAAAGTCTACACGTCCTACTTACTTCTGTAGCAATTCTCCTGGGTATCTCACATAAAGTGCATCTGGTTGACCTTTCTAACCCCATTGTACAAACAGTAAATGAAGGGGCCTGAGTCATAAGCTAGGAAGTGACAGGTCTAGAAGGAAGGGTTTGATGTCTCCAGCCTGTTTCCTGGGTACCAAACAAGAGAATGTCGCACGTCTGTTTCCACCGAGGACTGCAAAGCCAGCTTGTGGCAGGCAGTGGGTGCTGCTCTCTAGACACAGCGCCTCCCCTCACTCCTCCCAAGGGTCAGTGTGGACTGAGGTGACCATCGTGCCAAGCCCGTCTGCCTCTGCTCTCGACTCCCCCCAAGCGTCCTCGAAGCCCCGCTGAAGCTCCAGGCCCAATGTCTCATTTCATGCCATGCCAAGGACACCTAATTGGCAGTTTTTTTCCGTCCCGCAAAGCTTCCCTCTGGCTGCAGTGATGGGAATCAACTAAACTCTTGAAAAGACACATACTGACCTGACCTGTAGCAATGTCCATGGCTCTTTCTTACTATTTACTGGAAAACCAAATTCGAACCCTCACTGAAGCCAAATGATCCAGACCCAGGCATGCCATTATTCAAAGAGGCATTTGTCGTTTCCTAAACTGGTACAAAGCCAAGTTCAGGTTCACAGGAAGCCCCCGAGGTCAGACAGCGTTTCCAAGGTTCTAAGATATGAGCAGTGTTCCCTTTAAGGTGGACTGGAAATCCAGACTGAAAATGGTGATTTCTAACCCCGCTCCTCTTGGCCTGTGGGCCCCAGCTGCTCCAGATTCATTAGGGTGACTTCTCGAAGCCTTTAGATCTTATTTCACATCAGGCTAAGCCTGGGCCTGATTAAAGTTGCGGTGAGAACCATATGGCAATCAGAGAGGGGGAGGCTGGATAAGGCCCTGCAGGTTCATGCTGAAAAAAAAGAGTCCATGAGCTGCCTGGGAGTTCTCCAAGTTGGGCTCCACATAAAACCCGAGCTTGTGCCCTGCCTATATTCATATAGTCAAGTTAATTGAATTTTCAATTATTAAAAGTGCGAGCAGCCAAGCGAAGGATTTACCAGAGTATTAAACTATGACTGGTTTTCAGACTCTGCTGTCATCTGTGTTAATAGGAAAATGGGGGAGTGGGCCTGTGGTGATTCCTACTTTGCTAAGCTTTTACATCAGCAGACTGGAAGGGATCGTGCCGTCTGCTTATGACATCCACTAGACTAGACAAAATTCTTGTGCTCGGAAATACTGACATTTGACGTCAAAACTGACTGTGCAAAGAGGAATGGAAACTTACTTCCTGTCATCAGCACCTCGGGCCAGAGTAGGTCAGAAATTATACCAGTTACTCAGCTCATGTGAGATGGGGATTCTGCAGAACAGTCGCGTTACTACATGAAGTAGTGCATGGATCTTTAGTCCCAGTGCTTGTGAGTTCATCAGGACAAAAACAGAAGTCAAGATTCCTTATCTCCTAGGTCTTAGCTTTTCTTCCTGTCTTAGAACCATGCAAAGTATTTCAAAGTAGGACGATGACATACGGCAAGATGCTCCCGGTACGTTTTACCGAGATGGATGTTTGCTTTATTTTTTTAAATATATTTAACTTTCTACTTGTGTGTATATACATGTGTCTGTGTTTATGCACCTATGCATGGACCTCTATGTGTATAGAGGTCAAAGGAAAGTGTTAGATTCCACAGGAGCTGAAGTCACAGGCAGTTCTGAGCCCCACAATGTCAGTGCTGGGAACCGAACTCCAATCCTCTACATATGCAGCAAGCACTCTTAACTACAGAGCCATCCCTCCAGCCCCATCTGTTGTCTTGTTAATCGACATATTGATCATCCAATTTCATGAGTGCATTCTGATGTTTTAATGCACATATATTGTGTAATGATCAAGTCAAATAAATAAAACACCTCACTTCAAATAGTTATCATTCCCTTGTGGTAAAACATTCCAAATACTCCCTTTGGGCTGTTTTAAGCTACTCAGGCTTCCAAGTGTCTGCTCTCTTTCCCATTAAAAAAAAATATTACTAAGTCTTTATGCACAATTCTTATTACTTTTCAAAAAAAATGTTTTCAATGCATCTTGTAGGAAAACCCATCTGGCCTCTTAACACTCTACTTGCTCCTCTGTTACTAAGACAAGGACCAACCCAAGGTTAAAGTCCTGAGGTTCCTAGAATGCCCATGGTGGTCTGTGGTCAGGAACTTCTGGCCAGAAAACACAGAGACTCAGAGACACTGGGGACAGAGGGCTGAGACCAGGTGGAGTGTCACAGGAAAGTGAGATGCTCAAGATGCTCCTTGGCAATGAAGAACTGGTAACTTCCACAGCTGTTTCTCTGGTGTTCTGTGGTTTGTGTTCCCAGAGCATCTATTTAGCACCTGTTCTGTATGGTTAAATTTAATTCTTACAAACATGATCCTCATGGTAGGGGGAAAGCATCAGGCAGGCAAGCATGGTGCTGTAGCTGGGAGCTTGCATCCTGACCCACAGGCAGGAAGCAGAGAGAGAGAAAGCTAACTGAGAATGGCATGGGATTTTTAAACCTCAAAGCTGACAAGGCCACACCTCCTAATCCTTCCCACACAGTTCCACCAGTTGGAGACCAAGTATTGAAATATATGAACCTATGAGAGACATTCTCATTCAAACCACCACAGTAAGTCTCTGGGAAGTTATTCAGTGTCCCCTAGTTCACAAAGGAGCCATGAGCAGAGCAAGGGTTTCTAGGTATCTGTCTTAAATCCAAGATCTGAGAAGGAGTCTACAGATCAAATCGCCTGATCCTTGTACCCAAAGGATAAAGAGTTGGTCCTTGTTCAATGATGGAGCTATATGTGGCTCCAGGAAACAGTGATGAGAATATGAGGCCAGAGAAGTAGACAGATTGATTGCCACCTCAGAGGCAGAGGCCAGTCTTCATGCCTTTGGTTCTACCAGTATCTGCCACTTTGCTCCAGGGACAGGGTTTAGATATGGTTGGAGTGTGTCCCCCAAAGGTCCATGTTGTGGAGGTTTGGTCTGAAGCATAGTAGTATTGAGGTGGTAGAACCTCTAATAGGGAGATCCAGTGAAAAACATTTGCTCGTGGCAGATGCACCATCATGAATGGCAATGTTTTCCCACAGGAGTGAAGCAGGTCTTGTGGGACTGAGAGTATTTCCAATGGGATTGTGTCTTAGTTAGAGTTTCTGTTGCTGTGAATAGACATCATGATCATGGCTACTCTTATAAGGAAAACATTTCATTGGGGCTGGCTTACAGGTTCAGAGGTTTAGTCCATTATCATCATGGAAGGGAAGGATGGTGGCATGCAGTCAAACATGGTGCTGGAGAGGTAGCTGAGAGTTCTACATCTGGCAAGAAGAGAGAGTGACACTGGGCCTGGCTTGAGCTTCTAAAACCTCAAAGCTCACCCCCCCAGTGACACACTTCCTCCAACAAGACCTCACCTACAAGGCCATGCCTCCTAATAGTGCTACTCTCTATGGGCCTATGGGAGCCATTTTCATTCAAACAACCACACTCCCAACCTCTGTCTAGGGTTGCCTGAGAATAAAATGCCCCTAAATCTGATGCCCTTCTTGAAGGGATCATGGCACCCCCACATTTGAAGCCTTTGACCCAAGGGTTTACAGTTGGCATCCACTCCTCTCAGAAGCTACTCTGAGAGGCATGGGTAGATTCGAGAACCATGGCTGACCAAACTCTGAACTCTCCCTTTTGACACAAGCTTCTCTATCAGGATGCTCCACACAATCAAGGCAAAGCCACCCAGAGGAGTCTCCAGCTTGTGTCACGCCAGAGTGTGAGGTGGGCAGTGTGTTTTTGTGCTTTCCAAGAATGGATCAAATCTCATCCTCCTTGGGCTGGTGCTGGAAAATGCTGGTCTAAGTCCTGAAGGAACCATCCTTGGGAACAGGCAATATCTTCATCTCAGCACACCCTACTTTTCCCGAGTTACTTGGAACCCCATGTTCCCCAGGGAGCCCAGGAGGTCTGCTGTTCTTAAAGCCCTGAAAGAGAGGAAGTGATGAAGTCATGCCCAGCTGTCTCCTCTCAACAAAGCTCAGAGAATGTTCTGTTTAACATCACACTCTCCTTGTTCCTCCGTGTTTGCTGTGCACCCCCTCAGGGCTCTGGGACTTCAGAGGTCAAAGGTCTTTTGTCAGTCAGAGCCCTGGGACTGGGGCTGAGACTGCAGGCAGGACTGTTAGACACTGGGGACATCATGGAGCAGGCCCCCAGTGTCTGCTGATTTGTGACTACATGTGCACATTTCAGAGGAACAAATGAATCACGCTACACCAAGGCAGTTGTCTGAAGTTTCTGACAATAAAAAGCAGGCCTCTCACCTGTGGTAAATCTTGGAGAAAGGTCACGGAGGGTGTGAGGAGAGCTCAAGTGGACAGCTTGCCAGAAAGGACTCAGCCAGCAGACTGTTTTCATGCCCTATTCCCATGCATGTTATTTTACATGCTTTGGAAGAAAAAAAACAACGAAGGTGCATCCTCATACACACCCATTGACAAGTCAGGCACATGTCTTTTATCTGAGCACTTGGGAGACAGAGGCAGGGGCATCTCTGTGAGTTTGAGGCCAGCCTACTCTACATAGTGAGTTTCAGGTCAGCCAGGGCTATTTAGACTCTATTTGAAAGAAGGAAGGAAGGGAGGGAGGAAGGAAAGGAGGAAGGGATGGAGGGAGGGAGGGAGGGAGGGAGGGAGGAAGGAAGGAAGGAAGGAAGGAAAGAGGAATAGATGGGGAAGAAAGAAAGGTAAAAGAAAAGAAAAAATTGGTTCATATAAGTCAGGCTGGGTTTGTTTTTCTGTCTAAAAGCTTAAGGAAATGCAACAAAATTCTGATTTTTTTTTTTCCTCCTAAGCTACTTGTGTACTTTTTGAAAACAACAGTTAGTGGACTTGCTTTGTCTGAGTGGCAGCTATCCTTGGTCACTTAGTCTGGCCAGGCAGCTCAAGATTGGTCCTAGTCTTTATTCTAATTTTTTTAATGTGTGGATGTTTTCTCTGCATGTATGTAAGTATACCAACTGGATGCCTGGTTCCATAGAAGCCAGAGGAAATCATCTGATCCCCTGGAACTGGAGTTTCAGGCTGTTGTAAACCACCATGTGGATGCTGAGAATGGAACCCAGAATCTCTGCAAGAGCAGCCAGTGCTCCTAACTGCTGAGCCATCTCTCCAGTCCCTCTTTTTTCTAACATTAAAAATCAAAACAGGCCTGCTGGTGGTCCAGCGGTTGGCATCATTTGTGGATCCTGCTGGTGGTCCAGTGGTTGGCATCATCTGTGGATCCTGTTAGTGGTCCAGCGGTTGGCACTGTGAGCAGATCCTGCTGGTGGTACAGAGGTTGGCATCATGTGTGGATCCTGCTGGTGATCCAGTGGTTGGCATTGTGCATGGATCCTGCTGGTGGTCTAGCGGTTGGCACTGTGAGCAGATCCTGTTGGTGGTCCAGAGGTTGGCATCATGTATGGATCCTGCTGGTGATTCAGCGATTGGCATCATGCATGGATTCTGCTGGTGGTCCAGCGGTTGGCATTGTGCATGGATTCTGCTGGTGGTCCAGCGGTTGGCATTGTGCATGGATTCTGCTGGTGGTCCAGTGGTTGGCATCATGCATGGACTCTGCTGGTGGTCCAGTGGTTGGCGTCATGCATGGATTCTGCTGATGGTCCAGCAGCTGGCATCACTCATGGATCCTGCTGTTGGTCCAGCAGTTGGCACTATGCACAGATCCTGCTGGTGGTCCAGAGGTTGGCATCATGTGTGGATCCTGCTGGTAGTCCAGGGGTTGGCATCGTGTACGGATTCTGCTGGTGGTTCAGGGGTTGGCATCATGCATAGATCCTGCTGGTGGTCCAGGGGTTGGCATTGTGCATGGATCCTGATGGTGGTCCAGTGGTTGGCATCACGCATGGATCCTGCTGGTGGTCCAGGGGTTGGCATCATGCACGGATCCTGATGGTGGTCCAGTGGTTGGCATCGTGCATGGGTACTGATGGTGGTCCAGTGGTTGGCATTGTGCATGGATCCTGCTGGTGGTCCAGGGGTTGGCATCTGCACAGATCCTGATGGTGGTCCAGGGGTTGGCATCATGTGTGGATCCTGATGGTGGTCCAGAGGTTGGCATCATGCACGGATCCTGGTGGTGGTCCAGGGGTTGGCATCATGCACGGATCCTGATGGTGGTCCAGTGGTTGGCATCGTGCATGGGTACTGATGGTGGTCCAGTGGTTGGCATTGTGCATGGATTCATACATATTTCAGAACTCAGCCGAAGAGTGTACAGCGGAGCTGCAGTCAGCAGACCTCAGTTATCTGTCAGTATCTGTCTTTCCGACACAAGATGTCCTCTTTCAATATGAATGGTGACGATGTTTTACTCAAATAAGACAGCCTCCGGCTGCTGAATTCCTTCATAGTTTTTTTCAGTGCTCCCTTGATAGGTCAAGCATGCTATTTTTAGAGCAGCCAATGATGGCATCTGTATGTCAGACTGACAGTTCTGCTCAATGGTCAGGGCGGGACCTCAAACACCCCCAGAAATAAGGTGGAAGAGGAATTGTGGAATCCATGCTCACAGCCATGTCACCAGATATGGAAACTGAGAGAGTCACTGTTTCTCACACACGCCACTCTTCAATTTTGAGACAATAGAGATAAGTTCCTGATAACACGTTATTTCATCTGGGATGAGGAAGTCGTTTCTTGGGTTTGATTCTGTTTCCAACAGGACTTAATGAACAGACACAAATCACAGTGGGACTCCCCCAGACAGGCTGAGCTGGTTTACAGGCAACTCGGGACATTCCCATCCTCCCTTAAGATGTTGACATAGCTCATTATAGATTTCGTTCCATTGTTTCTTAACTGCATTAAAACAGTACTACTGAGTTATTGGCATCTAAAGCAACTACTTAAATTACCTCACTTGAATTCAAATTACTTTTTTCCTAAAGAAATGCTTCCCTTCTCCCCACTCCCCCAAAAGAAGGAAGAAAGAAAGAAAGAAAGAAAGAAAGAAAGAAAGAAAGAAAGAAAGAAAGAAAGAAAGAAGCCCTGTTTAAAGAATTAGGCTTAACAGGAGGTGGGAGGGGTGGGGTGGGAGCAGAGTTCTCTTCTCAGATAAGGCTTTCCTAGAACTTTGAAGATGTCGTTTAAACCAGTCCTGAAGCCTCCTCCTCCTCCTCTCTCCCAGGTTCACTGGGGGCCTTGGGTGTTGTGCAATGCGAGGGGGCACTGTTCTCAGAGTGGTGTGTCGTAATCACGATACTACAACTCTCTCTCTCTGTGGCTGTAGATTGTCTTAATAAGAAACTTGATTCCTGGTGTGAATCAGCTGTGTCCCTAACCACACAGCTTGGTGTGGGCAACCCTAAGCAGCTTGGTGAGGGCAACTTTGCTTTGCAGGGATTTGTTTTGGTTTTATTTTTTGGGTTTTTTTTTGGGGGGGGGGTTCTTTTTCTCAGTTGCAGTAAGACCATTTTGTTTATATTTTATTAATACTTTGAAATTTTATACAAGCAAACAACGTATTTTGAATACATTTACCCCAACTCCTTCCCCTAACTCCTCCCAGATCTAGTCTCCATTTGCTCCCCACTCCATCCCAAGTGTGTGTCTTTTTTTAAAAAACCAACCTATGGAGTCTAGTTTGTGCTGCTCACACGCTCATAGACTCACGGGGGTGGGGCTATCCACTAGAGTGTACTCAATCTCCAGGAGCCACACCCCTAAAGAAAACTGTTTTCCCTCCCCTAGAAGCTGTCAACTGGCAATAGCTCTTCAGGGATTGGGTCTCATGAGCTCTCCCCTCCCCTAGCCATGCTAGATGTTGGCTGGCTTGATCTTGTGAGGATGTTTTTGCAGGAAACTACAGCTGCTGTAAGCCAAGCTTTACACCTGACAGAAAGTTCATGTCTAGAATACACAAAGAACTAAAAACATGAAACATTAAGGAAACAACCCACTTACAATAAAGGCCATCAGAAGAACAAAGCCAAGTGGCCAAGAGATATGTTCGTACATGTTTGCCATCCTTAACCGTCAGAGGAATGCAAGCGAAAACTACTTTTAGATTTCATCTGACCTCAGTCAGCATAGCTAAGATTAACAAAAGACAAGTGTTGTGGAGGCTAGGGGTGGAGGGGTGTGTGTGTGTGTGTGTGTGTGTGTGTGTGTGTGTGTGTGTGTGTGTGACTTCTTCACTCTTGGTGGGAGTGCATACTGGTACAGCCACTATGGAAATCATGTGACAGTTCCTCAGAAACCAGAAGTAGGTTTTCTCTCACAGCTCCACCAGTGGCATATCCCCGAAGGACTCCACATCCTACTACAAAGAGGCATACTCATCCATGTTCACGTCCACTCTATTCACAGTAGCTGTGACATGGAAACAAACTAGTTGTCCATCAACTGATGAGCAGATAATGAAACCGTCCCTATACACAGTAGGATTTTAATAAGCTATAAAGAAAAATGAAATTTGTAGGTAAATGAATGGAACGAGACAACTGAGTGGGTAACCTGGATCCAGAAAGACAAATGTCACCCATTCTCACTCATACAGGAAGGCAAGAAAAAAGCACTGAAGTCAAGTGACTATGTGTGTGTACTTGTCTGTCTATGTGTATATATGCCATCCTGAGTTCATGTGCCCCATGTATGTGCAGGTACCTTTGGAGGACAGAAGAGGGCATCAGGTCCTTTGGAGCTGCTGTTGAGATAATTGTGAGTCATGGTGTAGGTGCTGGGAATGCAGCCTGGGTCTTCCACAACAACAGTAAGAGCAAAAAGGATGTCCCAAACATACCATTGCACTGCATCTCAGTAAGAACCCAGGTTGACACAATGACGGTGTTCGACTGAAATTTTGAAACACCAAAAAAAAAAAAAAAAAGTGACCCCCACCCTTGCCCATCGAGCTTAAGAATTTGGTTCTTGAGCCTCAAGGGGATCAAATGCATAAATCCATTATCAGGTGTTATGGCATAGTTGTTTACTAAATTAATTTTCTGACACTATGGTTTTATATTGACCATTCACTATCAATATAAGATATTGTTCAAATTTATAATAAGCAGTTAAACCAGTAATGAAGTTGTAAATATTATCTAAGGGCTTTCTGTTTCTTTCTCAGATGCGTGCCCCTTATTTCCTAAGCAACATTGCCATCTAGTGGCTTCTCTCATGTATTTCCCAGGGAAGTTCTGGGTCACTGGCCTGGAGTTTCTCTAGGAAATCTAGCCCTTTGAATTTCTTCCAATTTTGGCCTCAGCTAGTTAGGGAGGGGGACATCATGGCCGTGAACTATTACATCTTTGGTTTCCAAACTTCAATGTCATTTTATATTACATTATCACCATCAACTATTCAATGGAGAAAGATTGAATTTCAATCAAGAAACATTAAAAAGAACTGTCATTTCTTATAGAATTATTAACCCAGCCAAGCCTCTTAAATGTCTCACTCAAAGTAGGATTACATGTGGCTCTTTCCTTAGACTCCACATTTCACCACTGAGATGTGTTAGGTAGTGGGAAATTAAATTGGGCTTTGAGAAAAAGAGGGGAAATGCTTCATTGTTCGTTAGAGAATGGGCAGAGTTCATTTCTAACAGCTTGGGGATCACCGATATTTTTCAAAATAAAAGGCCAAACTTTTCTATTGAATGTCTGAGGGAATTCCAGTCAAGGAAGGCCACCTGTGAGATCTGATGTTCAAATGTCACTTTCCCTTATCTAGAATTTTCCTCTAGAGACAAGCAGAGGAATCACAAGCCTCGGTCACCCAGGTAACTTCTAGCTCCCTTTGGCATGTGACCATGACTATTCAGACGCACCCATTAGGACTCATAATCCTAGTTATGACTCCAACTTTCAAATACACATGCTGAACACAGACTTCTACAATGTAAGAGAATGAAAAAATACATATCTCAACAACAACAACAAAATTGTCCAGACACTAAAAACAAGAAAATGTTGACCTTCTTTCTCCTCCTCCTCTTTTATCGACCATCTAAATGTATAGCTTATAATTTGTCATGTGTTTTAGGTATACATGCAGATAAAGATTAAATATATTCAATTTTCAGTGACTTACATATTTCCAGGTTAAGACAAATAGTTGAATACACTCAGAGGTTACTAGGTTAGCACAGCATTTTCCATTTAGAAAGTTCCAGGCAATATGTTGGGTCTATGCCATTCTGTTTGTGGGGTTACTAACACCTGGTCCTAGGCCAATATTTTCAAACCTGCCTGTTTTTTTGTGTGCTGGCTAGTTTTATCTCAAATTAACACAAGCTAGAGTCATCTGAAAGGAGGGAACCTCAATTGAGAAAATGCCTCCATAAGATCCAGCTGTAAGGCATTTTCTCAATTAGCAATCAATGGGGGAGGGCCCAGCCCATGGTCGGTGGTGCTATCCCTGGGTTGGTGGTTCTGAGTTCTATAAGAAAGCAGGCCATGGCAGCAAGCCAGTAAGCGGCACCCCTCCATGGTCTCTGCATCAGCTCCTGGTTCCAGGTTCCTGCCGTGTTTGAGTTCCTGTCCTGACTTCCTTCAGTGATGAACAGTGACATGGAAATGTAAGCCAGATAAACCCTTTTCTTCCCAAGTTGCTTTGGTCACAGTGTTTCATCACAGCAATGATCACCTAAGACCTGCTAATACAGATACCCCACAGACTCTTAGTAAGTTTGGTGGAAAACCCAAGAATGCATCTCTGATGTGCATAACAGGTATTTTTGTCAAAAATTTGGGAAATACTAGCTAATACATTCATTGAACTCAATGAGCTAAGAATAACTATAGTTCAGATTTATTGTACGTATAACTCATTTTTTAAATTTGTTGTTTTTAATACGCTAAATATTTAAAGTTGGAAATTGTTTGGAAGTTCAGTAAAATTAATGCATTATATGAATCAGGACATACATGAATCTTCATGTGAAATGCCATTTGCTGTCTTCAATTCACTCGTACTTACTCTAAAGGTTAGGTACTGACATTTAAGGGGAAATAGATTTGTATCAAAGAGATAAGAACAATTGAAACCCAGGGAAAGGGAGAAATTTGGAGCGAACCAGAGAGAAATTAGAAATGAATGTACAGACAGGGTATTTAAAGGAAAACATACATGCTGGATAAACTCTAAGCCTCATAGCATCAGCATTGGAATTAGAGGTAATTTTATTTTATAATACAGTTTTTATAATACAGTGTTTATAATAGTTAATATATACTATATTATATAACGTATTATATATACACACATATATAGTAGAAAGCAAAAATAAGCATGTATAAAGAACACAAATAAGAGATTTCAGATTTGGATCTTTTATTCAATGACTGGTTGTATTAGTACATCTTTCATTATTGTAATAAAATACTAGAAGCAGATGACTTTATTTTCTAAAAAGGTTTTATTATGACTCAAGGTCCTGGAGGTACAAGGTCTAAGGGACACATGGAGGGATGGCCTTCTTGCTAACAGAGTCCACAGATGGCACAGAGCACCAGGCAGCAGAAAATAGTGAGTATGGGTGTGTATGTATGTCTCTCCTGCAGCCACAGGGACTGAATCACACCCCCACTTAGTGGCTCTATCATCTAATACTAAACACCTCCCCAAAGCCCCACTTCTAAGCCTCATAGAATTATGATTTCACCCCCACAATGCCTCACAGTGGAAGTTAAATTTTAACATGCACGTATTAGCTAGTATTTCCCAAATTTCACTGCCACTTGTCACCAGAGCACTCACTGCTCAGTGACTAGACAGTGTGTTTAGCAGATGACATCACTCTGATAGGTCATTCACTTGTAAAAGTTAATACAATGGTTTTCGATAGTCAGCAGCACATTTAACTCTAAAAATGAAAAAAAAAATCTAAAGACAAGCATGTCCTGGAACAGGGTTTCTAAATTGCCACCCTGTAAGAGCCCCATTAAAAGCTCTCTCCAACCACTGAAAGTCTTGGAATAGCCTGTAACACCCCAGCAAAAGCTTCTTGAATGATACCTAAGGAACCCTGGCCTATCCTACCACACACTCATGACCCACAGGGCCAGGCCCATGCTATTTTATGGCAGGGCTCTGGAACTTGTTCCCTGAACTAAAGAGACAGAAGAAATATATATTATATATTATTAAATATATCGTTAGAAATATAATGCCCTGGAGCCCCAGTGTCCCAACATAAGAAGTGAGTTGCTGACCTGATTTACAGTGTGACACCCAAGATCTTCTAGCCATTGCCCAATTACTAAGTAGCTTTTCTAGTACATTTTACAGCGTATTTTAGTACAACATTTCATTACAATTCTAAGAGCACTATAACCCAATTTGTAATTAAATCTGCAGTATACACACTTGCCACTCTCCTCTGTCACCCATCCAGGAGAAGGACAAGTAGATGCCCAGTTTTGATGGCTAATTGTTGGTGACATTCTGGAAAGTGTGGTCATGCTGACCTCTGCTGGGCTGTTTTTCAAGTGTGAAACTGTCCGGTTACATCTCATTTGCAACAAGAAAGCTATTCGTACCGTATTCTCAAGGCCTCTGCTCCTTCCAGCATTAAGGCTAACATGCCATTCTAAATTCCACTTATCCATATGGTTCCTGGGCTCACAATTCCATGGTCTAATGCAGTTTATAAATTCTAGTTTAAAGTTCCAGAACATCTTACCCTTAGGTACATGAGTGGAATTTTTCAAAGCAATACCACTAAGAAATCTCCCACCAACTCCAGCCTTACAGGATGATGCTGGCCGCACTATGCCCACTACAGGACGTATGGTGTGCCTACAAAAGCAAATCAGAGTGATCATGCCCTGTAGCTTAAAGATAAAATGGGTGGGGGCAAACAGCTGCACTAGTGGGACATTCAAAGCCATGTCCTCAGAACTGCTTCTGCTTCTCACACGAACTTAACAATGCTAGGAGTACAGATTCTAAAGTTGAGCTCTATTCTCTGGTGTATTTTACCATGCTAATCTACCCTTCCCTTTCCGAACACCCTTTCTGCCCCCCACCTTGGATGCGTGTGTGTGTGTGTGTGTGTGTGTGTGTGTGTGTGTGTGTGTGTGCACATGTTGAATGTGGAGGCTAGAAATCCATGTCAAGTGTCTTCCTCAGTTTGCTTCCATCTTCTTTTTGAGATGATTCTCCCCCACCCCCCAACCTGTGCTCATCTGTTTCTCTAGACTGGTGGACCAGGAGCTCCAGCAGCGGGCCTGTCTCTGGCTCAGCCTTTGGATCCTTGGTGCTAGATCCAAACTTGGAGTTTTATAATTGTACAACAGGCACTGCGCTGGCTGGGGCGTTGTCCCCAGCTGCCCCACAGCTTTGTTCTATGTAGAGATATTTGCCTGATAATAGTTTTGAATCCGTCATGGGATCCATGTAGCATTTTCTTCACTATATTTACTGGACCTTTCTCTCTGTGTGTTTTTCTTTTTGTTGGTTGAGACAAGGCCATCCTATGCGGCTCAGGCTGCCCTAGAACTCACTAAATAGCACAAACTGGCCTTAAACTCTTGACAACTCTCCTGCCTTGGTCTCCCAAGTGCTGAGGTTACAGTTGTGTACTACAAGCCCAGCTTTCAGCGGCTCCAAGTTCTTATGTATTCACATCTGTTCTTTATGACCAGAAAATCACAAAGGAATACAGCTAAATGGGACATTAAACTCCATAAAGCCAACCCTTCTCCATATATATATCCTCAGTACTATAGGACAAATCCGGGAGATATATATATCTATATGTATATATGTATATATGTATGTAAATGTATAATTTCCCCTTCAAAAAGGTAAAGAACCAGCGCTGTGCACCAACAGAAGAAAACGAGACAAGGTCTCACTCTAAAGCAAAAGACACTGAAACAAGATTGTAGAGTGCAATGAACAAAAAAGTTCCTTATATACAAAGCCACAGACACACCTAGCTATTGTGAGGAGCCACCGAAGTCACGTAAAGGAAAACAGCCAAGCGGGGTTCGCAGGGGCATCCTGAGCAGGCGAGAGGAGCTGTGATTAAGACAAAACAGATCCAGCCATTTGGGTCCCCCGTGGACTGCAGCCATCTCAGGGTCAAGCCAGCCGGGGCAGGCTACGGTCCGTATTTACTTGATGAATGTGTGACCGTGGTTCACGACCACGGATTAGTGAAGGTGGGGGGCGCCACGGAACCTGAGAATCTGGAAGGAGGACATGTCAGAGCACAGCACTCTACTGGGGCTTTATTGGATGCTGAGCAACAACACAGAAACCCACGCTGACCCAGAGTACAAAACAAGAGCTTTCCAGCCTCCCACACCCAGATGCCATGAGGACAGGCTAGCCTCCTCCGGGATCGTGGACGCCTTCCAAAAGATGCTCTTCGCTATTTGGCTTTCTCTGCATGGGAGCTCAAATTAGAAACTTGAGAAAAGGAGAGTGGCTCAATAGGATTGAGAGCAAATAACTGGACTGCTTTTTCCAAATTACATGACACGTAGGGTTTTAGGGGGAAAAAAGAAACTTAAGATACAGAGGCATCCTCAATACTTAGTAAGATCTTAAGAAAGGCCTTTTGCCATGAACTGTGGACGGGTGACTGTGGAGCCCCCATAGGACTGGACTAGGCCCTCTGGATATGGAAGACGGTTGTTTGGCTCGAACTGTTTGGGGGGGGGGGGTACCCAGGCAGGGGGATCGGGATCTGTCCCTGGTCTATGGGTAGGCTTCTAGAATCCGGTGCCTGGGGTGTGACACCTTGCACAGCCTTGGTGCAGTGGGAAGGGGCTTGGACCTGCCTAGGCTCAGTGTGCTGGGCTCTGCTGACTCCCCAGAGGAGACCTCGATTTGGGGGATGTGGGGACATGGGGTGGCTTGGGAAAGAGGGCTGGGGGGTGGGAGGAGGGAGGAAGGGGGATCTGTGGATAGTATGTGGAGTCAGTAGAAAAATTCTTAATAAAGAAAAATGAAAAAATGAAAAATGAAAAAAATATTATTTTGATGGTTAGTTAAAAAAATAAAAGTTGGTTTGAAATTTTAATGTTCATTAAAAAAAAGGAAGGCCTTTTTTTTAAGTGACTATTGCAGTTTTAACACACAATTGGTCATTCAGGAATGCTGTCACTGTCTAAGTTGGATAAGCCTGGCTTTTAGCTGAAACGTAATTTTCTGAGAGGCCCACCATCTCAGAAAGTCACGCCCAAGGGTGGCAAGGTGCCTCCCATTGCTGATGTTCAGTCATAGCCGGTGACGTCACAGGAAGACGCCAGGAAAATTCAGCACAGCTAGAGGAGTAAGTGTAGGGGTGGTCAGCTCTACATTCAACACACGCATTAAAACTCTGAAGCGGTCCTAGCTATGAGATAAACGGCAGATGATGAACACGGATCTCAAGCTGATGTCTAACCACAGCACGGCTTTATAGGAAGTCCTCTCACGTGGCCCGATTCTGGGACATCTTTTATTACTCAGCATTAACCTATCTGTAATAAGGTGCCAGTGTATGAGCTGTTTAGTTCATTAGCTGATTAAGCTTGACTGTTAATCAATTGTTAGTTGATTAAATTTGTTGATTAATTGTGTATCTTGCAAGAAAACATGTAAAGGGGGGAATATGGGGGAGTTAGTTCTGGTACCTGTATACAAAAAGAGAAAGAAAGAAAAAGAAGGGAAAGAAGGAAGGAAGGAAGGAAGGAAAGAGAAAAGAAAATGGGAAACAGAAAACCCAGTAGCTTTGACATTCAGCCAAAGTACAAAGAGAGAAGCAAGCTAACTGTTCTATCCCTTTACATTAATGTCTTCTATGGTCTACATTTTCCCTGACGTGAGTGGTGCTGGGATGAACTTCCCCGCCTGAGGCTACAGATGCTTTGGAAACCTTGAAAGGGGATCAGAAGACTGAGCCCACGGTTTCAGGGCTAAAAGCTGATGCTAACAATAAGAGCATGTATGACTGATCTGCAAAGAAAAGCACTTGTCCTTCTTTCGGGACTCAGCTGGATAATGGCTTCTACTTTCACTCCTAGGTTGCTCTGAAAGAGCCCAGTACTTTGGGAGGGAAGTCCATTCCTTTGTAATGGACTTCGTTCAAATGAATGTGATCCTATATGCCTATGTCATTGTTTTTATGAAATTGACGGAATTTGTTCCTACAAAATAAAAGGAGTGGCTATGTTACCCAGAGTTACAAAGGCACTGAGCCAAAGCATTAAACTCTCTGTGCGGAGTGATACACAGAATTGCCTTTTCATTTCATGTTAAGTGAGGTCGGAGGCAGACAAGTCAGGTGGGCGGAGGCACTGAAGAAGCTGGCGGTTCCAATGGACTGTGGCAAACGAACGTGGCTGGTGGTTTTAGTATCCTAGGGAGAAAAGCAAACAGTTTGTTACTATGGCCAAGTTTTTGCACGTTCTTCAGGGTTGTCTAAATACAAAGGGACGTAGCAGTTCAATCTCTCCATGGAGGTTGCTTTTCTGTAAACCATGAGACCAGCTCAGGCACCATCGATGAGAGGGCCCAGAAATGAAATAAACAGTGTGAACTGGAGAAGAAAAATATTCCCCAAGAATAATCATTTTGCTCTAAAATGTGGCATAATACGGAGGCTGTCTAAAAAGTAGAAAGCCCGCTCCATTTTGATTGTCCCACTTACTTGGCAATGTACATCTTATTGGAGAAGGACTCCGACTCCGAGACATCTGAAAACAGAAAAGAGTGTGGTGAATCGAACAACATACAGTGCTCAGAGAATGAAACACCTGGACAGGAGTAATTCCTAAAACTAGCCAGGGGACTGGAGAGCTGGCTCAGCAGTTAAGAGCACTGGCTGCTCTTCCAGAGGACCCAGGTTCAATTCCCAGCACCCACATGGTGGCTCACAACCATCTACGGTGGGTTCTGATGCCCTCTTCTGTCATGCAGGCATACAAGCAGATAGAGTGCCATATGCATAAAATAAATAAATAAATCATTTTTTTAAAAAAGAGAGAGAGTAGCAAATTGCTCTTAAAAAAGGAAAGAAAAAAGAACAGGTTTCTAAGAGATAAAAACAAAACACAACAAAATAAAACATAATAAGATAAAACAAAAACTAGCCAGTTAGTTGCTCTGAGACACCACATCACATGCGTCTGCCTAGCTTTTTAAGTAAATGCACATCTAATAAATAATATTGGTGATTGGAAGTTGGGTTCAATGGTTTAAGAGAAGAGAAAAAATTAACATAATTAGTAAGAGCTAAAATTATGACAGATTCAATGGCTTAATGGGAGAGGGTTTTGTTTTTTTTTTATCAGAGCTTAGGACCGAACCCAGGGCCTTGCGCTTGCTAGGCAAGCGCTCTACCACTGAGCTAAATCCCCAACCCCGAGAGAAGTTTTTTAAACATAACTAATAAGAGCTAAAATTATGGCATTAGCTCCAAGACTCTTTATAAAAGTTCTCATGTGTCCAAACCCTGCCCTACTAAGGAAGGTCTGAGCATCCATAAAAGAAGGATTTTCAAATCTTACCATTACCTTTTCTAAGAAGAAACTACCATACTGTGCCTTCATGTCTGATACCAGCTACAAGCCTGTTTTCTGTTGGGAACTCTAAAACAGGTTAGGTAACTAGATACTGTCCAAGGTGGAATCCGTTCTGTGGGAATCATGGCCTTAGTTAAGCCTAAAAGACAGACCAACCAAAGTGTTTACACTTCATCTTGGAGGTGTTATCTATGTTGAAGGGAGACAGAGATGGGCAGAGAAGGGAAGCTGGCTCAGTTTCATCTTTGAGGATGTGTTTTATGTCTTCATCTACACTTGAATCTATGTTGCTCTCCCTGAGCATAGAATGATAAAGAGAAGCAGGTTCAAACACGTCTCAGGACTCAGTGCAGGGGACATTCCTCTTGGATAAAACTTCTACTAAATCCAGAGTCCAAATCTCCAGGGCTGGAGAACCTTCTACTAATACTAGTCTCAACTACTCTCCCCTCTGATACACCGTTTCCTCTTGGGATAGGGAGACATCCCATCATGATGCTCCCAAGGTTCCCTTTTTATCCATCAGGTCACTAAATGCATGGTCCTCTTTTTGACCTACTGTACATATTTATTCATTAATGTAATTCAGTTTTATAAAATCTCCAAGAGCAAAAGGACTGTGTCCATTGTGGGTCTTTTCCACTTCCCTAGCAATTCTTACGTAGTTTTCTTCCTCTGTGACATCTGACCATTCTGAAAAACCAATCAAGTCCCAGATTCCATGCTGTTTCCTCACCACCTCTAGGTGTTCACATTATAGACTACATCACACCACATCACCCATGGACCTCTTAACTTGATCTGCATCGTGATCATCCAGCTAAGTTGTTCAAAGTACACTGATCTTCCTCTATGGTGACCCATTCACGGAGAAGACCGCATCTGGTTATTTTTGCATCCCTCCCATCTGGCCTTTGAGTTCTGTTTGAGAAGGAGCCTATTGGAGGAATAGTGGGTGCTTGCTAAACTCAGAGATGATGGTGGGTCTGAGTAATTATAGAGCTGTTCTGCAGAGGAAGCTCTGCCACCGCATTGCCTGAGGCAGGTGGGAGATGTGAGGTATTTTGACCTGCAGTCCTTCACTGCTCTGTCCTTGAGAACAAGGTCAAACACACATAGGAAGAATCTCCAGCTGAAGAAACGGTAGATCCGTAGCCTGTCTTTCTTGGTCCAGCCCCACATTCAACAGATGTTGACTAAGTATTATTTGGTGAGTAAGTGGACAGGGATGAGTCATTGTGATGTAAATAGTGAGAGTTTTCAGAAATATTTTTTTAAAGATTTATTTATTTATTACAAATACAAAAGAGGGTGCCGGAACTCATTATAGATGGTTGTGAGCCATCATGTGGGTACCGGGAATTGAATTCAGGACCTCTGGAAGAGCAGTCGGTGCTCCTAACCTCTGAGCCATCTCTCCAGCCCTCAGAAATATTTTGTTATTTCTTAATTTAAATAGATTAGTAATCTTTCCAAGGATTAATATACAAAGAAACTAATTTTATCTTTTCTACTGATTTTGGGGACAAAGTAATACTTTCACTGCCCTTTAGAGAGTACTTCAATCTAGACTCTTTAAGTAATCCCTCCAAACTCATGTATTAATTTCTGGAAAAAACAAAAAACAAAAAACAGGGACCTGTGTTCAGATCTGTGACTCAAATGTCCCATGTCCAACTGTCCGTTCCCTAACAGCCTCTTCAAGGTTGCAAAGAATACAGCTTTTAAATAGGTAAAGTCTTTCATTCCTTGAAAGACCTCAACAGGAAAACTGAAAAGACAAGCACTTCCATCTCTTTCTAGGACACTAAGTTTCTTAGCCATCGTGGTATAAAAAACAAAACAACACAAAACAAAGACACACAGGGTTTGTATCAGAGCAACAGCTTTTCTTACTACCTACAGATTGGCCATCACCCCTTTCACAGGAAAGTATCAACATAGAAGGTTTTCTGCATGAATGACTAGACAGGAATGTACCGTGCTTAATCCAATGCGGTTACGAGGACAGATGGGACTTAAACTCCTGCTGCGGCAGCGTGTTATAGGTCGCACAGAACTCCACTAAAAGGAGAAAGAGAGACAGAGAAGGAGTCATGAGTTTGTTAGAGCAGACGCGGCTTACCACAGGCTCAACTGACAGGACAGCTTTTCCCCCTTGTCACCAGTGTGAGCAACACTCCTATTATTTCCTACCACACAGTATGTGGCAAGAACTTCTCCAGTAAAACCCCGTTATAACAAACTTGAGGGTGTTCCCGTTCTGGTGCTTGGAGGAGTGTTTTCATGAGTAAACTGTTAGTCCTCACATTTGGCTTTGGGATTCATGGCTGGCTGTTTGCTCACTTTAAGTATCTACCATGTAAATGCAGCACCGAGGTCATATAGACCACAGAAAAAAGAAATCTCACTGAACACAATAAAAGGCCTCTGCAGGGCCAGCTACTAAGTCCATATGAAGAAAATTATACACCAAATTCATGGTAGATGTGCTGTTTTAATTGTGTGTCCATAAAAAGGGGCAAATATAAGTGTGCTTGTGAGAGAGGGGATCAATAGACAATAACTCTTTGACATGATCATAAAGACTGTGACCAAGTCACCTCCCTCCTTCCAAACTACATTCCATTAGTAAAAATTTCCTAACAGGGAGTTGTAAGGGCAAGAATACTATGTTATGAAAATGTTCACTGTAGAGCTCATGTGTTGTCAAGGGGACAAAAGCCAATTTTGATAAGCTCAGCTTTTGAAACACAAAACACTTTTATGGAGGTAGTTTTCACTACAATGGGATTTTAACTTGTAAAACAAACACCAATATTCTAAGTTGTTGTTTGTTTGTTTGTTTGTTTGTTTGTTTAATAAACTTCTCTATTCCCCTACTATGTGTAGCCTCAACGCACCTCCCCTCTCACCCAGTTCAGAAAACAGGGACCAAAACCACCACCTCAGCTCTGGACCAAGGGACTCCCTTCAGCATTCACCTAGTTCTGTCTGGGAAAGGATGAGGTAAATAATACATCATGGTATATGCATATCCAAAGTCCCTGTGACCATGGATCCCAGATCCCAGCACACAAACTCCACACTCTCACACACATACACACACACACACACACACACACACACACACACACACACACACACACTAAAGACTCCATTTGGAAGGCTACTCAACTTTTTAAGATAGTCAAACCATCTAGAGCCAAGAGCTGCATAGGAAACAATCCTTCCAAAGCCAAATGGCTCCTTTCTCCCCACCTTCTCTGCCCCATTTTATTCCATCCTTCCCTTCCCTATACATCATACCAAGGAAAGAAAAACAGGATACATGCATAATTTCCCCAAACGGAGAAATGTCAAAATATCTCTAAGATGGAAGAGATAAATAAGTCACGGCTAACTCCATCTTTAGACAGAAGAGCAGCAATGAATTCATTGCCGGGGAATTGCAAAGAATTGTGGGACGTTCCAAACAACAGACAGCTGTTTTTCCTTCTCCTTCGTATGAAATCTTATCAAACAACTCTATCAACTTCTTTTATAGAATCTTTGGGTTTATAAATGTTCTCGAACTTGTGAATCAAACACTGGGGATGAATTGTCACTATGCAAGGCCACCGTACAAAAGCCCCTCTCTTGGTGACAGCTTCTCCCTTCATAATGACACAGTCATTCTCCATGAGAGCAGGCCACACGTGATAAAAGACCAAGGGAGCAGTGAAATCCGAGTCATAGCTGCGGCGGTACCTGTGGGAATGCACAAGAGAACAGAGTAAGAAATTGTTTTTCCATGGTGGTGGTCACCCCCAGAGCCTTGTGCAGGCTAAGCATGCGCTCTATGACTGGGGTATGGCCACCAGCTGGAAGTTAAGTGTTTTGTAGCATAACTAGAGGAAACCCAACTGAAAAGTTCATTTTTGACTAGGCTTGGGTCTAAACAGGGCTCAGATCCTCATTCTGTGGTTAAGGAGATGGACATATGCTCTTCGAAGAGAAACCAGGAACAACTGGCCTCTGGCACAGACTTGCTAAGAACACATCACGTCAACAAACTTCATCCCATCTCTAGTCTCCTCAGAATTATAAGAGCTGCAAGTCTAGAAAATGCTAGAAGCATAGACCAAGTCCTCTGAGGTTTTCTACAATATTTCTCATACAAATCTAGGCGAATGTTTACATAGCTAGATTGGAATGTGTCTCAGTGACCACATCCAAAGAAGATACTCAGCAGATAAATGAGTATCTGAATTAAGATGTTGGTGACTCTCTCCCAATTTTGTGTGTGTGTGTGTGTATGGATATTTTGTGGCATGGATGTCTTGGCTACTTATCCTGAACTACGGCTAAAACAAAGAAGCAGAGTTCTTACTCCTGACCACTCACTACATGCCTGGCATCATCCAAAATGTTGCATCTGAGTTATCACAGCTAGCCTTCTACAGTCCTGAGGAAGAAGCATTACTACCCCTCACCCCTTGAAAGAGAAGAAAATTGAAGGACAGAAAAAAATAAAGGACCATACCCAAGATCACATAGTGAATGGATTCAAATCTAAGTAGCTTGAAGCCAGAGCTGACCTTCTTAACTACTAGCTTGATCTCTCCTCAGGTGATCTCCAGCTATAGCTAAGATCTTGTCAAATCTCAATGAATGTTTCAGGTTATTTCAACTTCTTCTGATTTATTAGTGGAATATTCACCGTGTGAAATTTGGTAGAATCTAATACTTCTAAACAGGAGTCCAGCATGTCAGTGTGCATGGAGTGTGCCTGGTGTTTGTGAACTGCAGCCTCCCAAACCCCATGCTGGAACCACTGCAGCAAACAGCGCACACTGTGGTACAGATGTGTGCATCCCTAAGAAATGCCTGGACTGCTTTCTGAGGTTGGTGGTGCACACACCACACTTTGAGAGACCTGGCCTAAATCACGCAATAAGAACCACTGTCTCTGAGCGTCAACCTCTGACCTCCACGGGGAGCGTCCCTCTGCACACATGTGCACACACGTGCATCCACCACACACAATAAAAATAACAAAATTAATCCTTAAAACTGTATTTGTGTTCACAGAATACATTTTTTTAACTACCAATGTTCCAGCCAGGCTCCAGGCAACTCCTTAGGTCTCCCCAAAGCTAATATGGTCAGTGAAGAATGAGCCCAAGAGGGGGTTCGGATGATGGTACAGAGAAACTCAAGGCATGGGAGTGGCTACTGATTTCTCTACCAGGGTTCTCTCCCCTTCATCTTCCTGGGGAGCAGAGACGGTGAGCATCTTTCAGCGCCTGCTCATATGGATCTTACTTGCAATCATTAAAGACTTCTCCATCGGCCCCAAACGCGATATCCAGTGGTGGATCCAAGGACTGCATTGCAAAGGCAATGCAGCATATCTCCTGGATGAAGTCGTGGAGGAGGCAGAAGTCAACTTCAGGAGGGAAGGAGATCTTGGGGTTGACGTTCATGGCGCGGATCACATCCTGAAAAGCAAAAGATGGCATCAATTGGCTGCCAACTTGTGACAAGAAGCTCCGACATCCAGAGGATTCCCGACACCAATTATGACTGATGGGAGATGGGAAAGAGCATGTGAACTAAAATAAGTTAATCCAGGAAAGGGGGTAGGTGTGCTACAAGGAGAAGGATGCTGCCGCTTCCTAGTAGGGGAAGAAGAGAGAAGACAGCAGAAACAAACTGAAAGCAAGAAAAATCCCTCTTAAAAACTAAAGGAAGAGGCTCATGATATTTATAAGTTCATGGGGGGGAGTACATGTTCATATGGGTGTGTGCACACATGAATGCAGGTACATGTGGAGTCCACAGGTCAACGATGCATGTCTTCCTCTATTGCTCTCAATCTTATTTTTTGAGACAGGGTCTCTCACAAACTTGGAGCACATTGATTTAGGTAGGCTGTCAGGCCAGTCAATGAGTCCCAGAGATCTGCCAGTCTCTGATCCCTCGTGCTGGGGTTACAGATGTGTGCCACCTCACCCAGATTTTATGTGTGTGCCTGGGATCTGAACTCAGGTCTTCATGCTTCCACGGCAGGCATTTTACCAAATGAGCCATCTTCCCTCCTGATTTTTTTTTTCTGTGAGTAAATGTAGGAGATGCCAGGCAAAGTAGGTTGCTTTTATTAAGTGTTTACTATGCACCAAGTCTTGTGCTAGACAAATGACCCACCTCCTTTCATTGACCTGACCCAGGAACTCTGTGGGATAATGATCTCTGATGCTCCCTTTCAGAGACTGGAAAAAAACAGAGTACTGGGAGTTTAAATGAATGTGGAAAGCAACACAGTAGTCACGTGGCAACGTCAAGGTCATTTTCCAGAGTCCTTGCTCTTAAGAACTAAAATACTGGGGCTAGAGAGATGGCTCAGAGGTTAAGAGCACTGACTGTTCTTCCAGAGGTCCTGAGTTCAATTCCCAGCAACTACATGGTGGTTCACAACCATCTGTAATGAGATCCTGTGCCCTCTTCTGGCCAGCAGTCATACATGCTGTATACATAATAAATAAATCTTAAAAAAAAAAAAGAACTAAAATACTTTAACTCCCAATCTCAAAGACCTCTTTAAAATCACCCCTAAAGGATGTGATTGTAAAGCTCAGAACTTTTCCCCATGTCTGAGTAAGAAACTAAGGAGATGGCTAGAGCATAAAGCATCCACCACAAGCATAAAAACCTGCCTTCAAATCCCAGCACCCATATAAATTCAAGGTCTGTCTTAGCACTAAAGAGGCAGAGACTGGAGGTTCCCTGGGCAACCTAGCTGGCTAAATCACCCAAATTGGCAAACTCAACAAAGGACCTTGCCTTAGTAATTAAAGAGTGATCAAGAGGCATATCCAGTGTCAATTTCTGGCCTCCACAAATGTGTGCACACCCTCCCAGACACATGCAACACACAAACACACACACACACACACACACACACACACACACACACACACACCACTCTTGCATGCAAAAAAGAAAAGCTGCCAGTAAGGACCGGTTCTGTAAGGCAAATTGAATGTTGTTCTTCTCTTCCCCCACATAGACATAACACCAAACATACAGACGGATTCCTAAGTTATCGGTCTTCGGTATGTATCACCAGCCACACGCTAGCCCTCTGAAGAGACTCAACACTTACATTAACACTGCTTTGCGAGTCATAGAGATCAAGATGGCAGATGATGTAGTCCATAACCGCGCTCTCAAAGTCATTTGAGCCCACGTGCGACGGGGTCAGCATCTTCCTTACCCGGATCTTGAAGTGCCTGAACGCCATTTTAGCTACGTGAAATGCCTCCTGCACATGAAAACACAGCAAGTTTATCTGATGAGGAGAGGAGAGGAGAAGGTCCAAAGAAAAGAATTAGGAAGAATTCAGAAGGCAACATCGAACCAGTGTTCAGATAACTAAGCACGGTTGGCCAAACACAATTTTGACTTAGGACATAGTACAACTCTCAGTTTTAAAACATGTGTAGAAATGTGCATGATAACACATTAATTTTAAGACAAGTAAGCCTTGTGTTGGTAACTCTGGGTGCCAAAAGCAAGACAATGCAGACCCAGGGACGGAAGTTCCGGTGCTGTGGGCACACAGCAATGCCATGGTACTGGCCAACATGTTAAGAGAAAACAACCTGTCCCAGGTTTCTATTACAAACTCAATAAGACTTTATCCAATACCTGTTATGCATGTATGTATTGGTTTCTCAAGCTTTACCCAAATCACTTTAACCATATCACAAAACACCTTTAACCAAATCACTTAGTTACAAGCCAGGGCCTGATAAGCTTTCCTTATAAAGAACCAAATGGTAAACACTTTAGGTTTCAGTGGCTACCATTTCTGTCACTGACTGTTTTTTTAATCATACCCCCTTTAAAAGTATAAAACCATTCTTCATTCTTAGCTCCTGCACAGTGTTGTAGGAACAAGCCAGATGTGGCCCATACACATAGTTTGCTGACCTTTGACATAACTGAATAGATCCAGAATTTCTGATCTGTCTGCTCTCACCTTAACATGATGTTTCTGTTTCTTCATGTTCATTCTGATAATGGGGTCTCAAGGTGGCATCCACCCATAGGACACATATATTCACTTTGAAAACCGAGGATTATATTTACATGTCTGTTTAATCTGCAGCACTCAAATAGTTGAAGCATTGGCAGCTTTAGTAACTCATAAATCACTTAGGCAGAGGAGTGCACGATCTCATCCTCTAGTTTTCTAAGGCTGGCAGAAGACCAATAGTTAATAATCATTTACAGCAAAAGCCCTACTATGTGCTCGTGTAGTCACATCCCACAAAAGGTACACTATCAATTTAACATGGTGCCGTTTGAGATGGTCCTGGGTTGAGTGACGGACACTGCAATAAATGTCTGGCCAACATAAATGTGAATATGTGTGACAGTTCACAGTCGTGAAAAATGAATAGCTCCCAAATATCTATAGTGAAAGAATGGGGGCGGGGGGGAGGAAGAGAGCCGGGACAGATGTGGAGTTAACTTCAGGATGCACCAGCCTTTTAAGGTTGCATGATTCACTTTGTGATCGATCTCCCACTGCCCCCAAGGACCCGAAGTCCAGCTGCAGATGTCGCATTTACCACTGTGGCGATGTAAATGATCCGCTGCACCGTCTCCGCTCTGTCCAAGCAGCGTCGCAGCAAACACTGCGCATCCAGGCGGGCCTGGGAATAGGCGTCGCTGAAGCGGGACAGGAGAGCAGCTTTGCGAGCCACGCTGGATATTTTGGACCGGTTTGGGGACGGGCTTCTGATCTTGGCCACTGTGGTGCAGGGGCTGTTGGACCTGCTGCGGCTGCGGCTGCGGCTGCGGCTTCGGCTAGGGCTAGGAGACCGGCTCCTGGTTGACCTGTGGGTGAACGAGAATCCGCTGGGCAAAACTGTGATTCCCTCTTCCCTTGTTCTTGGACTTCCTGAACTCTTATTCTTCTGTGTGGGGACACATCGAATGACACACCAGCACCATACAACCTCTCACATGTGGGCAGGCAGGGGGAAGGTCTGTGGGGATCATCTCTCCACTAGGGGGAGGCATTTTTATCTCCAAAGGCCCCCAGAAATGGGAAAGAATACCCCCTATTTACCTAGTGAATTAGAATTCACAATTCATGAATGCCTCAATTTATATTTTCAGTCACCCTGGGTCTCCAGCTTTGACAACTGGCTATTTCACTAAGCGGGAACCGGAAGCCCTCAAGGTGAGGGCTGGAGTTAGCATACACGTCAGAGATGCTGGAGTTTCTTAAAACTGAGCTTGGAGTACTAACACAGCATCCAAGTGCTTCCCGGGACCTTGTAATTGAAACTGGACTGCTATCAAGCGCGAAGTAAACTATTAGATATCAGACCAGTCAGCCCCAAGGCAATCAGGCTCCAAAGAGAGGTCTTACAGAAAGCACTACACAAGGAGCAGGATAAAGCAGTCATCCAGTCAGCAGACTCTTTGAGTGGAGACGGCCTCCTGCCTTGCTGGTGTTGCCAGTTCCCATGGTGCATTGACTTCCACCATCCCTACTGACAGTTCAGTGCCAGCCAGTATCGGTACAGCAGAGGAGAGCCTCCACAAAACGGAGGACTCCGGAAACATCTACGCAAACTGAGGGTCAAGAACCAGGGCTTCAGTAACCTCAATCGGGAGACGCCAGAGGGGAGGGGACTAGAATAAGTAAGGAAATGCAGCGTTGGAGACACAACTGCTTTGCTTCACTTAATGCTGGCCTCCTCCTCTGCCCCATCGTGGGAGAGGGAGGAGTTTCCCGAACACCACCTACACACGGCCATCACCAGCATGAGAGAGAAAAGAGGAAACTCCAGCCAGGTGTGGTGGCTCACAACTGGCGTCCCATCACTCAAGATGTTGAGGCAGGAGGATTGCAAATCTCAAGCCACCCCGGACTGTACAGTGAACCGCAGGCCAATCTTGGCTACAAAATGCGAGTGTGGCTCAAGGGGGTGGGGGGGGGATGTAATGTGGTGGAATGAACAATCATCTCCAGTCCCTGGACACAGGACTCTTAGGGAAAGATCTTCAGCTTATGGAACCTTCTTTCAACTTCAATGGATTAACCATTGAAGAGCCAGCTCGCACAAGCCTGGTTTCAAGGCCAAGACACCACTTTCATCCTCTCAGCCATTTTTCCTGGATAGAAGGGTGCAGTTCTAGAAATTAACCCTTTTACGAACCGAAGCTTCCCAGGCCATTGGGGCTTGGCTTTCACTTTGTTGTCCTCTCTCTACTATCCAGGCTGTTGCTACTAACTCAGGGGGGAAAAAGAAATGAAAAGCAAATGAAGGGATCCGTAAGAGTTTTTCAGACCTTCCCTGGAGACCGGCTTTTTCAGCAGACAAGACAGCTATCTCATCCTTCAGATTTTGGAGCTGTTTCCCATAGTCTGACATCACCTCTTGGCTCCGTGGCTCTGAGGTCCGCGCATCTGAGATCCGTTTGCTTGAAACTCGACGGTCGGATTTGGAAGCCTCAGAGCGCCGGCTGTCTGAGTTTCTGTGGCGGGTTTCTTCCTGGGCTTGAAGAGATTTAAGTCTAACAACAAAGGAAAAGAAATGGGGGTGAGAAAGAAAGGAAACAGGACAGAAAAAAAAGGAAACACTTTTTTAAGAGGTAGGGAAGGGCATAGAGGAGGAGGAAGAAAAGGGAGTGGAAAAGAAGGAAGGAAAGAAAGAAGGGAAGGAGGGAGAAGGGAGGGAGGAAGGAAGAAAGGAAGGAAGAAAAGAAGGAAAGAAGGGAAGGAGGGAGAAGGGAGGGAGGAAGGAAGAAAGGAAGGAAGAAAAGAAGGAAAGAAGGGAGGGAGGGAGAAGGGAGAGAGGAAGGAAAGAAGGGAGGGAGGGAGGGAGGAAGGGAGGAAGGAAGGAAGGAAGGAGGAAGAAAACAACTGGTACCATTCGCATGCCATTATTGCGCGGGGAAACTCCCAAGGAAATAGATGTGAAGACATACAATAAGTAAAGAACAAAACCACAGGGATAAGAATTCAGCCCACTTCTACAGGTCACAGGTGGGAAGCTTCCTGAAGAAAGGCTATTAACGTGGGTTGCCCGGGGGGAAGTAGAGTGCTTTACAACTGGACTCATCTTCATTGTACAAAACTCCAAAAACATTGAACCTTCAAAATTTAGTCCAACACCGGTATGACCCCCTACCCTCACTAGCTCATTTGTTGGACAGACAGTATGAAGGAAGACAGTAGAAGGCTAGCTGGAGGTAGGGACTTCTAAAAACAATGCAGCACTAAAATAAAATAAAATAAAAAATGTTAGACATAAAACCAACACCCTCATTAAGATCCAAAGAAGTGTGACCACAGTAAAACAGAAGCAAAAACCCTGAGAACCCGTGGTGATGAAAACGACACCAGTTGAAGGGAAAGAAAGGAGGAAAGGCTGGTTAGGATGTCGTGAAGCCAGGAGCACCGAAGGATGTAAAGGCGCACTAGAAACGACAGAAGACAGCTGGGTAATCTCGCCCGTGAACTCAAGGTGGTGTACCAACCAGGACATAAGAGATCCAAATGAGGCAGGAGAAGAAAGATGTAGAAAACGTAACAGCATCCTGAGAAGCCTCAGGAATGTTCTAGAAGAAACTAACACTAAAACAAACATGAAAACTAAATCAAGCTAAGGTGTATGTGAAAAGTATGTGTGTCTTGCGGTGTGCATATGTGTACATGTAAAATATACTTGGGGGAAGGATGGGACGTCAAACTTAAGAGAAGATAAAGGACCTGTGTTCACAGTTTCCCTTTAGAAACAATCATTAGGAACTAGTCTGAAGTCTAAATTAAGATTTAACAAAAGTTTCCCTCTACGTTGCATCCAGAATTAAACGTTAATATCCAAGTTAGTGCTCAACATGAAGGAAATTCTAAAACAATTTAAGATGATGGACCTATTTGAAACTAACTTCTGCATTACTTTTTTCCTGGTGATTAAAAAAAGTATATAAAATGAAAAGGTGGACTTCCAAACCATATAGACTTCAGTGTGCTCTTTGTGATTTCAATATATTAACTGGAAGAAAGAGCAGGTGGTGACAAACAGTAAGTACCACTAGAATGAGGAGAGGTTTTTAGGTTCCTGGACACTGTGCTACATTTTAGAAATTGCCTGTAGTCAGTAAGAAACTCCTATAGTGGGAAAAAAAAAGAAACTAAACATTCATAAAAATGCCGCTGCCCTTCCTCCTTCTTTATGGTGAATTCTCACGTTGTCATAAATGATTGAAAAGCTAGACTCAGTGACTCGGCAGCAGCTGCAGGAACTCTATGGGTTGTTTTATTTTCTTACTGCTTTTTTAGCTGATTTATCTCCTCCTCTGCAGCCATGAGGGATATGGTTGATCTGCTCTTGGTTCCATCAAGACTCTTTCCAGTGTCAGCCAGACTGTAAGAGAAATCAGTAACTAAAACCAGATTTTCCCAAATTGCCAGACTTTCCAACTCAAGGCGTCGATTTTCTAGGGAACTCCTGACCTGAGTTATACATTCACCCTAAGCAACATCAGATTCTCAGCCCTCAGGCATATCATATTGTAGACATTACGATGGACTCAAACAGAAACACGCCAGTGTCCCTTGCTTAGTCAAATGCAGAGAGATTACAGAGCTAGTCCCTAAAAGATAGCTATCAACATCAGATGGTAAATGATAAAGAAACTCAGTTCCTCCTGCTCAGTCCTCTTACATCACCGACCTTTTCTATCCAGTCTCCAGGTAGCCTCTCTATGTAAGCTCTCCATTTTCCACTGGGTACCAATTCCTGTTCTCAATGCTTTTCACTGTGGGCCTTCATTTCTTTTTCTAGTACTTTTTCAACATAAAAAAATAGTTATTTGTCCATGGTGGTGATTAATTATGGTTATCAACTTGATTCTGTTAAGAAACACCGTGGTAAAGTACATGTTTGGAGGTATGTCTATGGGGATGTTTTCAGAGAAGATTGACTGGAGACAGGGAGGATAACTTCTAATGGAGTCAGAAGCATCCCATGGGCTGACTAATTGGGGGTGGGGGACAGCCACTGAAGGCCAGCATTCTCCTGTCCTGTCTCTACTTCCTGATCCGTGAAGATATGAGCAAGCAGCTTCCAAATGCCTCCAATGCCTTGTCCCTCCATCATGTCTTCCTCTCTGTAATGGATTATACCCCCAAACCATGAGCCAATACAAAAGTTTTTCTCCTAAGTTTCATCTTTTCAGGTATGCTGGTTAGTTTTATGTCAGCTTGACACAAGCCAGAGTCATTTAGGAAGACAGAACTTCAATTGAGCAAATACCCCCACCAGACTGGCCTATGGGTAAGCCTGTGATGCCTTTTGATTGTTGATTGCTCTCTGAGGGCCCAGTTCACTGTGGGCAGTGCCACCTGAGTTAGGAAGCCCTAGGTGCTATAGAAAGCAGGCTGAGCAAGCTATAGGGAGCAAGCCAGTAAGCAGCACTCCTCCATGGCCTCTGCATCAGTTCTTGTCTTCAAGTAACCTGCTGTGAGTTCCTGCCCTGACTTAATTGGATGATGTACTACAAGCTGTAACATTAAATAAACCCTTTCCTCCCCAAGCTGATTTTGGTCATGGTGTTTTATGACACAGTAATAGAAACCCTACCTAAGACATCAGATTTTTACTCACAGCATTGAGGAGCGTAGCTAAACCAAAAATCGGTCCTAAAAAGTGGAGTCAATGCTGTGACTCCCTGACCAAGAGGCTGGCGCAACTGGTTTGTGGAAATAATAGGAGGCTGCAACTGCAGGCTGGAGAAAGCTCTAGAATGCTGTGATCAGAGCTCAGTAGATCTCCGGGAGGATCTCTGAGAACAGAATGGAGATATGAGCAGTGTGAACTGGAGAAGCATGGACAGCATCAGCTCACAAGGTCTCAGACAGACAGAACTTCACTGGGAATTGTACTAGGAACCATTCACATCATTCTGGCAAAGAGTCTGGCTGCATTCTGCCCACGGCCTGAGGTTGAATTTGAAAACAGTGCATCCTTTGTTTGGCAGAGGAAATTTCAGGACAACATAATGTCCAGATTGTGGTGTGGCTATTGTTCACCACATTTCCCAGATTTACAGTGAGAGTGAGCAGTGGATCATAAAGACGGAAAAATGTGCAGTTTGCTGAAGAACCATGTGAACCTGGACAAGGCTGCAAACAGAAGTGTGCAGTTTAGTGAGGGGGGAGGGGGGACCTTGGACCCAGTTCAAGTTGAAGACCAGGCAGGTAGAGATTAAACACATTAGCACCATTAAAGAGAAACTTTGAATGTTGCATGGGGATGATACAAAAGTTGTGTAGAGGACAAGATCCCAACCAACAATAGTTCCTGGGTCTGTTAACGCTAATTCATTTGAAGGGAGAATGTTTGACAAGATAGGGCCTTCAAGGTACTCCACAGAAAAACAGCTAGTATTTTCCTGGCTTCAGCTGAGAAATCACACAGGTGGCTGCTGCACTATGGCCCAAGGGTGCTGGGCTGCATCTCAAGGTGGTGGGAGAACTTTGCATTAGCCATATGGTACTGTTTTTGCAGGCATGCAAGATGCAAGGATGAAGGAGGCATGGAGAGAAGATACCAAGGATCCAGAAAACTAATGAGAGCAGGCGATGTGTGTCAAGGTTGGTTAGCCTGGGTGAAGTTACCAAGGGCACTGTGCACAAAACTGTGAGAGTGCTCCTTATATTTCAGTGAAGACCCCAGGACATTTAGAGACACCAGAAAAATGGGGCTACCCCTAAAGCCACTGGAGCCTAGATAACTCCACAAAGACCCCCAGATGCCACACATGGAGCCTCGGGATGTGGTTTTGAATTGCTAGGTCATGTCTTGCTCTGCCCTGATCTCTCTTCTCTATGCTTCAGTTCATACCTTTAAGGAATTGATATGTTTACTGTGTCACTGTGTATTAAAAGTGCAGAACTTACTTTTTTGTTTTATATGGGCTAATGGGGTTCCTTGAATCTCAGAGAAGACTTTGAACTTGGGTTTCTGAACAGTTCTAGAACTCTTAAGACTTCGGGAACTCCTAGAGATGAACTAAATGCATTCTGTACTTGGAGATCTGCCTGAGGCTATAGGAGCCAAGATATATGATTATTGTTTAAAGCGGTGTGCTTGAGTGTCAGGCTGACTACGGTTGCTTTTTAAAGTTCTCTTTTTATAGTGTGTGTACTCATGCATGCCACAGTGCACATGTGGAGGTCAAAAGATAGCTTGTGAGAGTCATTTCTGTCCTTCCAGGCATGGAACTTAGGTCATCAGGCTTGACAGAAAACATCCTTTAACCACTGAACTATCTCGCCAGCCTCATGACAGTTGATCCTGATGTCAACTTAACAGACCGAGAAGCATCTAAGGTATCCGTGAGGCACTCCTTTAGGATCTTGTCTGAAAAGGAGCTTCCATGGAGGATTAACTGAGAGAGAAAGACATTCTCTAGTATGGGCAGTGACATCAAATACTTCTGAGGAAACTGGGAAAAGGAAGAAAGTCAGCACAATACCAATAGTCCCCTTTCTCTTCAATCTCCCAGTATGTGAGCAAGCGGCCTCCTGATGCCACAGACAGGAGCTGGTCCTGCTACCATAGGTTCCCTGCCACAGTGGACTATGTGGCCTGAACCACCTTGACTCCCTTATATTGCTTTTCATTAGATATTTGGACACCTATCTCATGGCTTTGTGTACCTGATTTTCACTACTTACTAAGCACAATTTTCCAAATACCTTCATCAAAATTAGTATCCAGGACCCTCTTAACTTGGATCAATACACGTCATCTTTCTCTGTCTAGAGAATTTAAATTTAGTGAGTGGAGGTGAGATGGACAACACTGGATGAAGGCCCCAACAGAGCTGCCCTGGTACGGGGAGACATCGCAGGTTCCCAAAGGGTCCATGACATCTGTGACTTTCCTTTCATGATATATCTAGGCTGTTTCATCACAGTAGTCCTGAGTCTATAGAGTATGAGTCTTTTAGTGAAAAAAATAATAGAGGGTAAAACACTGAGATCCTGTTATGGTTTGAATCTTCAATGTGTGCCCAGAACTCAAGTGTGGCAGGCTTGGTGCCTGGTTGTAAATGCTAATGGGAACACGTGGGACCCGCTTGGAAGGTACAGCACACTGGAGCAGGGCCTTCAAGGGGATGCAGAGACTGTCCCTTATCTCTTCACTGCCCAGCCAGTATGAAGCTAGGCGTTTTACTTCACTGTGCACTCCCTGGCATGATATTCTGCCTCAACTGTCCCAAAGTGAAGAGACCCAGAGACCATGACCTCTGAAACCTTGAGCCAAAAAGCCATTTCTCCTTTTAAGTTCTAGATCTCGGGTATTTTGTCAACAGCACTGGAAATCTGACAAACACAGATCTTCACCTAGAGGATGAAGCAGACTGGGAAATAAGGGGATGAAGAATCCCTACCGACCTCACATAACTAGGCAGTCAGTCACTATCTACACCGTGACCCCATGTCCACCTCCTACCACGCCACTCTACATGCCGCCGGACACACCTTCATGCTCAGCGCCCCCTCTTCCCCTGAGAGCCGTTCACATTTATCTCCTATTCATACCACAAGCTACAAACTGTATCATTCCTCTTTACCCTCAGCCCTTAAAGCAGTGCTTAACACACGGATCTTTGTGAAAGATGAAACATGATATGAATGAATAACTAAAGTGTCTACAGTCTAAAAGAGTGCTGGAGTAGACATGACTTAATATGGTTGTTGCAAGTTGAAAGAAAATTAGTTTGTTCTAATAAAATTTGAATCTATTACAGATTTTAAAGGTAAATGTGGGGAAAATGAGGGTTTTTTTTAATCAAGAGACAACTGAAGAAAATCAACAGTAGCAAAAAAAAATGGAAAAGTACAAGACAAGAGGAAAGGTACAGAGATGAGGAAGTACTTTCCCTCCTTGCACACAGCATGAGCGTGTATATGCACAAGTTCACACATGCCAACACAGGACTAATTTCACACATGAAGAATAGGTAAGAGCTAGAGATACAGTTCTAAACTAGAAACTGTTTTAGTCAGGTTAAAATTTTTATTTAAATGTTTTGTGATGGATTGATTTGATTCTCTGAGCAAATTTCTGATACAGGACACACAGGACTCCATCATTTGGGAGATCTTAAATAAAAGCACAATAAGAGCCAAACAGGTGTTAGACAAAACTAACCAAAATAAGAACATGGCAGCACGTGTCTCCATGTGAGCATGAAGGCCTCTGGAAGGGAAACAAGTCACTCAGAAGTAATAAAGGATATGGGACACATGACATGAAAGGGTAGGTAGGTGTTGTGGGCACTAGTCTTACAAATTTCTATCCTTGAAGCATTTTCCAAAGAAAAATCCTTTTTATAAAAAATATGCATTCACCAATGTGGTGATATGAATAAGAGAAGCCCCCAGAGGCTCGCATATTTGAATGCTTAGTCATGAGGGAGTGGCACTACTTAGAAGGATTAGGAAGTGTGGCAGTTTGGAGTAAGTGTGACCTTCATGGAGAAAATGTGTCACTGGGGTTGGGCTCTGAGGTTTTAAAAGCCCAAGCCAGACCCAATGTTTCTCTCTTCCTGCTGCCTGCAGATCTGGATATAGAACTCTCAGCTACTTCTCCAGCAACATGTCTGCCTGCACGCCACCATGCTTCCCACCATGATGACTGTAGTAGAATATTTTAAGGTGTGTTACTTTTGTTTATGTTGCATTTGTTTAACTCTATGAAGCTGTGTCAATGTGCCTGTCTAAAACACCTGATGATCTAATAACTGAATGGTCAATAGCAAGGCAGGAGAAGGGATAGGTAGGGCTGCCAGGCAGAGAGTGTAAAGAAAGGGAGAAATCTGGGAGAAGGGAGAGAAGGAGGAGAGAAGAGATCTAGAAGGAATCAGCCACCCAGCTACACAGTGAGCCATGGAGTAAGAGTAAGATTTATAGATGATAGAGAAAGACATCATAGGGATAGAGAGAAACCTGGTGCTAGAGAAGTTGCCAGGAATCCCTAAGGATGACCCCAGCCTGGGCTACTAGCAATAGTGGAGAGGATGCCTGAACTGAACTGGCTTGTCCCAGAGATCAGACCAGTGAATACCCTAACTGTCATCACAGAACTTTTCTCCAATGACTGATGGAAGCAGATGCAGAGATCCACAATCAATCACTAGACAGAGCTCCAGGAGTCCAATCAAAGAGAGAGAGAAGAGGGATTCTATGAGCAAGTGCATTAGGATAGTGATGGAGAGAAATGCAGGGACAACCAAACCAAACTACAGGGAACTCATGAAAATCGGATCAATTGCTGTGGAGCTGCATGGGACTGGACTAGGCCCTCTGCATGGCAAGACAATTGTGTAGCTTGATCTGCTGGGGGGGGGGGGCTGGCAGTAGGATCAGAATTCATCTGGTGCATGAGCGGGCTTTGTGGAGCCCACTACCTATGATGGGACACCTCCTGCAGCCTTGAGGCAGGTGGAAGGGCTTGGACTTGCCTCTACTGAATGTGCCTCCCCATGGGAGGCCTTGCCTTCTTGTGGGTAGGTTGGGAGGGAGAGGCTGGGGGGGGGCAGGAGGAGGGAAGAGGGGTATCTTTGATTGGTGTGTAAAATGAATGAAAAAATTTCTTAATGAAAAAAAAAAGAAAAACTTTAAAAAATAAAATAAAATAAAAAGAAGTTAGAGAATGAGAAAAGCCCAGAGACAAAAGGTAGATGGAATAAGTTAAGGAAAGCTGTCAAGAAACTAAGCCAAGCTAAGGTTGGGAATTCATAAGTAATATTAAGCCTCTGTGTGTGATTTATTTGGAAGCTGGGTGGCGGGCCTTCCAAAAAAAGAGTAAAAAAAAAAAAACCAAACATCAGCTAATGGTACCCAACATGGGGCTCGAATATCCATCTAGAGCTAAGAAAGCTGAACAACAACAGATGATAATGGACTAAACCTCTGAAACTGTAAGCAAGACCCAATTAAATGCTTTAAATGATAACTGTTGCAATGGTCGTGGTCTCATCATAGCAAGAGAACACTGGCTAAGACAACCAAGATTCCTGGTCCTTATCATCCCTTAAGAACCATGTGACACACAAAAGGGAAGCAGGAAATTCTGACCCCATCTGTGCTGGCAGACATCAAAATGTAACAAATTCTCAAAGCTTTCCCTTATAAGTAGAGAAACCAGAGAGTCCTCACCTCCTCCCTTGAAAGCTAATGTTCCAAGAAACTGAACCAGATAAACCCTGACTCAGAACCCACGAGCCTAAGACACTAGTGCCCAGAGGGAACCAAGGCCAGCAAAGACCACAGGGCAGTGCAAGACCTCAAGTGACTCACCTTTGGGATGCCTAAGAATAGAGCCAGGAAAGAATCCCACAAGAAGCAAATCAACTGGAAAGGGAAATGGCTCTTGGAATTCAGTAGACACTTTACACAAAGAAGTCTATGAAGAAACGAGGTACGCTCACCAAGAAGTGGTGAACAGAAAGATCCGCTAGCATGGGCTGAAACACATTAGAGTCTTTTAGAGGAACTCGGTGTTTGTGCGTGTACATTTGGCTACTGCTGCTCTGTAACTGCTGCATAGGTGTATGTAGAGGTACAAGCACACACTAAGTGTGTCTGGAGAAAAGTATGTCAAAATGTTGACATTGGGAGCCAGCATGACTTCCACCTTTACATTTCTATGTCTATGTATTTGAGAAGGAAAATTGTATTATTCTTCTTATCAAGCAAAACAGAAGATTTTCCATGTAGAGATTAAAAAAGAAAATTCCACCGGAGAACAAGACAGAGTCACAAACTATTCCATCCCTGACTTCCTCACTGTCCTGTCCATAGTAGGAATGGTATGGGTGATGGGGGTTGAGTTGTTGTTTGTTTGTTTGTTTGTTTGCTTACTTTTAATTAAGCATGTTGAATGGTGTCCCATATAAATTGCTTATCTTCCTCAAGTTCAGATCCAAAGCCTGATTTCTTTGCAGTGATTCCAGAAGCTTAACCTGACTGCTATTCCTGTTGCCTGACATTGTCTAACCTTTCAATATATACATATTAAATTTAACACATATATAACACATATTATTAGTATAATATATTACGTATGACATATATAATAGCTAGTTATTTCAAAATCTGGACTAAGTTTGCAATTACCTTAGTAAGATATAAACGCTTCCCTAAAAAAGGATAATAGATAGATACTATAGGTCTGGACAGCATCTAGAAGGTAAGTCACATGTGTCGTGGCACATGCCTTTATGCCATTAATTCTATCTCTCTGGAGGCAGAGGTAAGTGGATCTCTGTGAGTTCCAGACCAGCCATGGTCTACATCTTGTAAAAAGAAAGAAAGAAAGAAAAAGAAAGAAAGAAAGAAAGAAAGAAAGGAAGGAAGGAAGGAAGGAAGGAAGGAAGGAAGGAAGGAAGACTATTGGAACATAAGCCTCTGGGCATGCCTATGAGGGATTATCTAGGTTAGGGTAGTTGAAGCCGGAAGCCACAGCCTAACCTGCCAGACTGAACAGAAAGGGAAAAGAGCCGAACCTAGCATTCATCACTCTCTGCCCCTTGCCTAGACGCAATGTGAGCAGCTGCTCCGTGATTCAGCCTCTACGCCTTCCTCTCCGTGATGGAATCTATTTCCTCAAAACAAACCCTTTGTCCCTTAAACTGCCTCTTATTAGATCCTCTGTCTCAGCACCAAGAACAGTAACTAATACAGGTGTCCCTGCTCTACTTCTTATTCTCAGTTCCCCTCTTCAGTTCATCTCTCACCCCACTTCATCCTTCTTCTTCTACACATTCTCTAATGACGAACAGAGCTAATGCTCTTTATTTCAAATATGAGCTGTTGAGGGAGCAACAGAGCCAGAGGTGAAGAACCAAGGGTCATAGAAATGTAGAAATCCAGGCCCCAACTCAGTCACTAAGTTCCCATGTACCTTCTACTCCTCCTCCTTTTCCCTCCCCCTCTCCTCCTCCCTTACACACACACACACACACACACACACACACACACACACGCACATACAGAGAGAGAGAGAAATTTGCAAATCCCTACATTTTTTCATGACCCATTATTCTCTTTCCAAACTTAAAAAGTAATTAACTGTAGAACAATTCTGCTTGAAAAAAAGATAACTTGCATTCCTCTTACTCGTCTTGAACCTGGTTTTGTTGGCGGTCTGGGCTGAAGTCACTATCTAATGGCTGTTGGTCCTGTTCCCGCACATTACGGTCTTTGTTTCTATCTCTAAAATACGTGACCTGGAAAGAAAAAAAAAAAGTAATATGGACATGGAAAATAATATGGACAGATGACAAAAAACATTGTGCTAAGCAAAAGAAGCCACACACAAAAGAGCGTGACTCTACACCAGGAGCCCTCAATCCCAGACGACGGAAACCAGAACCGCAGCTACTCTGAAGGTAGCACAAGCAGGCTGGGAGGGTGGTGATGGCTTGTGTGTCAGTGCAGGAATGAATTTTGTGTGTTTGTTCCTGGTTCAAAACTCCTCTGCTGTGGGCTTCACTGTAAATTACAATATAAATTAATTACGGTATAAATTACAACTTGATTTTAAGGGAAGACTTTAAAACATCGTCCTGCATTGTCTCTACTCCCAGAATAAAAAGACTTAAAGCATAACCCTGAATAACACCCACAGGAAGTAAAACTCTAGCCAGCATATACCCTCAAAGAACATTAATGGCAAGTGTCATCTCTAGCTAGAGAGAGTTTTCACCGGGTGCTAGGCTCTCTGCAAAGCTGTTATTATTTTTTTTTTTTGTATACCTACCACATTTTAAAAATCAGGATCCTACCACTAAATTGGCAAACTTATTGTCCCCATGTGACCAATAAGTATATGAAAACAAAAGTTTACAGCTTCCCTAGGGGCTGCAGAGAGTACGGGTTTCTGTCCAGTTTGGTTCTCACTTAAGTAGAAATCCTTCAGCTGCTGTTTCCTGCTCAAAACAGCCCACTCTAACTATGACCATTCTTATAAGGAATCTATGCAAAGCCATTTAAACTTTTGGAAGTAAAACTACTGGCTGCCATGGTATATAATATGGCTACACTGTGTCCCTCAAGAGTACACGGATTGGAAGCTTGGGCCCTGGTGTGTGCAAGTGACAGGGAGGGACTGATGGGAGAAGCCGTTAGAGCATGGAAAACCAGAAGACCCTGGCTAGTTCTCAAGAGAGTTATGATGAAGGAGCAAGCTTGGCTCCTCCCCATGTTCTGGCTTCCTGTCCGGCCGTATGATGTGTGATCATCCCCTTACATATGCCCACCAACGTAATGCTGTCTCCTGCGGGATCCCCACTGGAGTCTGCACCATGGTGTTTGGGCTTTCAAATCCTAAAAGTGTAAAGTATATACACTTATTTGTTTATTAGTTGTGACAACAGGATGCCTTATATGGTACATCCTGTCTTTCCAGGTTGGGTTCCAACTGTCTAGACGCCGACACTGACTTGTGGCAGTTAAGTAAGGACCCTCTTTGCTTAATTTTCCTATCTTGGAAGTTCCAGTTTTATTATGCTGCATCATCCTTGAGCATCCTTACCTGCAGAGAGGGGTCCTTGTTCTCCGTAAGTTTTGTCACATTTACAGAACTGAAAGAAGTCTCCAGCAAAGGCAGAAGGCGACCCTTGATTGTTTCCACACCCTCATTATGTCCTCCTAAGAGAATATACAAGGTAGATCAGCAGGACTGGGGAAAGATCTTAGCCAGAGGATACACACCCTCATTATGTCCTCCTAAGAGAATATACAAGGTAGGTCAGCAGGACTGGGGAAAGATCTTAGCCAGAGGACACACACACACACACACACACACACTACATACACACATACATACGTACACATACACACACATACACATACACACACCCATACACACACACACACACACACACACACACTACATACACACATACATACGTACACATACACACATACACATACACACACCCATACACACACACAGACACACACACACACAAATATATATATATATATATATATATATATATATATATAGAGAGAGAGAGAGAGAGAGAGAGAGAGAGAGAGAGAGAGAGCAAACAGGGAAGGGGAGGGTGGGAGGGTGGGAGGCAGAAGCTGCTGTCACCTTCTTGGGCTGTCACTGTGAGGATCCCAAAGAGCTGTGCTTGTACTTTGGCGACTTCTTCGATGAGCCCGATGCAATAATTTAGATTTTCATCACAGGAGTTGGTCTGTAATGTCAAAACAGAAGATATCCGGTCAATTCCCACTTTCAGGAACCCACTGCAGATAGACATGAGCCTGTGTGATCCAGGGGCTACCAGGCTCTGACAGAGATTGCTGGGCACCCCCAAAATCTATCTCTCTGGGCACACAGCTGGGATTGAGCCGTTTGACCCAGGTGACCCTGTGATTGAGTTTAAGTCATGGTCTGGGAAGTGGTATACACCATGACCAGAGAAAATCTCTTGGGCAATCCTGTGAAATCTCTAAGAGGAAAGGGGAGTATGGAGCCAAAAGACCCCCAAAGCTGTTGACTTGATAAACACTGGCACTCAACTGATAAATGGCTGAGGAAGCTGTTGTGTGGATGTTTAAGCCATTGAAGTTTAAGGGGCTGCTTTCACAGGAATGACTCTACTCAGTAGAATCCAGAAAAAAAATCCCCTTATGAACTGAAGAGACTATTTACACCCCCAATACACATTGCTGCCTCATTTATCCGCTTTAACACTCATCTTGTACACACAATTCAGTTTTGAACATTCTATGTGCCGAGTTTACAACTCCTTTAACAGCAGGGAGGGATTGTGCTGGGTGCGGGATACAGGGTGGGGGAGCAAGACAAAAGGAGACCAGTGTCCACTAGATAGATGATGGGAGGGAGGGAAGGAGGATGAGAAGCATCAAGTCCACTGAAGAGTTGCTGTCTTGAAATATTGGGGAAGGTTCTAAAGCCTGAGAAGAAATTCAGTCAGCTAGGTGGTTTGAGCGAAAGAGATGGCCCTACTGGATGTGGAACCCTTTCGGTGATGAGAATGAAACACTTGAAGGTCACGTGGGCCTCTTGCCTTTTATTCTGCTTTGGTCATTATCTAACCTTCATAGCTAAACCTTGAACTGATTCCAACACTGAAAGAAGGGACAGAACTATGAACAAGCAATAAATCCCATGGGTGTAAACTACATAGATGTCAGGACTATACGCGAGTTACCCAACCTTGCTGACTAGGCCCATTTCCCATCTCATACTGCAGGAATGATAATATCATGCAAAGTGTTAGGAATAAGAACCTAAGCCAACTACCCAGCCCTTCAAGAAACAGAAGGCAGCTGTGAGGTGGTACGTAGGAGTGATCAGGGCTTAGGAATCAGGGAGCTCTGGGTTCAAATCCCATTCTCCACTGGTTAGATAAATTCTTTTATGAAAGGCATTTAAATGAGATGCTCTGTGTCCTCAGATTTAGGAAGCAATTGACTTTTTGAGCTAACACAAGCACAGATTCTAAATTAGAAGTGTGTCTGTGGTTTTCCACTGCCTACTTCTACACCTTGTCTGGTATCCTAAGGAGCGTTTGTGTAGACAACACAAATAGCCAAACAGGCTATCTCAAGGCATGTCACAGCATGCCCAGCTCCCCACACAAAGCACTGCACACAATGCTTGAGTTATAATAGGATCACATTACCTGATTAGCCCCATCATCTGATAAACAGAGAAAAGATAGGAACTAAATATACTCTGTCCAGAGCGCAGTCTCCGGATTCATCCATTCATAAGTCCCGGACTTCCTAGTCTATATAGGGCCTTGAATTGGCAGCCCCCATGCCGAAGCTGCTTTTAAATGAAATGTTTTGACTCTTATGGAAGAGCTCAGCTGGGGAAGGAGAATGAGAAGCAAATGGTCTATAAATGACCATCCCAGACTACATCAAGTGTTCCGTGTGAGAAGTAAGCGAGAGGCTGAACAAAACAAGCTCCAGGTAGGGGTGGGGGAGAGAGCTGGGGAGGGGAGAAGAAGGGGAAAGAAGAGAAGAGGAAGTGGGGAGAGGGGACGGCATTTCAAGAGAAGGACCCATAAGCAGCAACAACAGGCACATCTGGAGAATGTGCCTCCTTCATCCAAAGACCCAAAGGAAAGCCTCAACCTGCCACGAGAAGGGTTCTGGCTTGATCCACGTGTGACGACACCAACAGAGCAAGCAAGGTCAGGTCACTTGACAAGATCAGGGGTGCTCCTCACCTTACAGAACTCTTTTTAGGACAGATCATGTAGAGGTCACATCAGAGAGTGACTCTGGAAGAGAGGTAGAAGATGCAGGGGTGAGGGGTGGTAGAAGAGTAAGTCTGAAGGGGAGTGGATGAAGGATGTGGATATCCCAAGGGTCCCCATCATTAATCACCCCTACATCAGCCAAGATCCCATTGATGTCAGCATTACCTAAGGGTAGTGAATTTGGGCATGGGCAGTTCAGGGTGCCTGCAGGACCCTCCGATGGAAATAGAAATGTCTAATAAGAATCTCTGCCTGAACCTCTACTCCCTCCCAGCACTGTGCTAAGACACTCTACATAGACTACCTTGCAGGATGAGCCTCAAAACAATCCGATGCATTGGCTATCTTAACTACAGGAGACTCACCGACGCAGGAAAGAGAAGATAGGTCACTCGAAGAAAGGATGTTTGAGCTGGGCTCTACACTGCTTCCCACAACCTCAGCATGTGAGACATGCTTCACACCACAACACTACCAACACTACCAAAAACAGGTAGAGTCCTGAATGCTAAAGAGAGGCAGAAATGGGGGGATGGGGGGGTGGCGGCTTTGGATGGGAGAGAGTTGAAGTCCACAGAGGTGAGATCACGGTAATGACACAGGATGGGCCGAGGGCTCAGGGACCACCTTGTTGTGTCCAAAGTGGGCTGAGGAAGAAGGGGCAGTTAGTAAAGAGCAAAATGGTGGCAACAACAAAAAAAAAGGAAAAGAAAAAGAAAGATGAAGGAGCAAGAAGGCAAAGTGGAGGGCAGCTCCAAGAAAGTGAGAGCAGGTTTCTGTGATGCTGCAGTGTGCTCACACTCTCAGCCGCTCTTTAGCTGACTGACAACCAGACTGGAGCCGCAGAACTATGGTTATACGACATTTCTGTTACTAACAGCCATACACAAGATAGCACTTCCACAGCATCATTCAGCTTGGGTAAGTATACACTATGATACTCACACAACCACAGAATTGCCCAAGGATACCTTTCTCAAAAGATACATCCATCATTAAGGGATACGCAAGCATGCTTCTGGCAAAGGGATGGCGGATAAGACTGATATGTCATGTAAGAGCAGTACAAGTTTGCTTCCTTCCCCTGCAGCTCCTCCAGATGGCACGAGAGGACACCAGCTACGTTCTCCCTAGGGGAACTGAACCAGAGATGGAGAGCTGCCCTGGGACTTTTTTAAAGTATCCTTCCCAATTGAGATTTTGAGATCCGAGGGTTTGTTCGTTTCTGCAGCTTGACCTGACAGTAAAGAGATGAAGAAGAGGGTAAAGTTCTCTCTAAGTTTACTGCTTGGATTACACCCTGAAGAACGTGTTAGTCTGTTGACTGAGGAGCGGTTCCAATGGTCAGTGAGTGTTTGAATACACCCTAGCAACATTGACAGACCTCTACTTCAATCACAAATACTATTCTAAACAAAACAGAATACACACCTCAGTAAGATCTCCTTTTTATATGCTGACATTTAATACCATGTTTTCAACTACTAGTATAGAAATCCTTAAGGTAAGAGAAGAGTGCTATAGAGAGATCTCTTCTTATATTACCAGCTCTTGCCGTTAGCCTCACTCACATACTAAATAACCAGTCTTTCTAGGGGCTGGGATTCCACTGACGCAATCCTTGATTGGCATGCACAAATCCCTAATTCTATCCCTAGCAGCACATAAACTTGGCATGATGGCTCACATATGTAATCCCAGTACACGGGAGGTAAAGGCAGGAAGATTAGAAATTCAAGTTCATCTCTAGCTACAAAATCAAGTTTGAGGCCAGTCTGGGCTATATGAAACCCTTTTCTGTTAAAAAGAACAAAAAACAAATAAAAATTTCTGAATTGTAATGTCCTAGTATCTCTTATTTTACTTTAAAAACAATTGCATGCCTGTAATCTCAGCACTCAAGAGGCTGAGGCAGAGGGATTGCAAGTTAGAAGCTAACCTGGCTGAAATGTAACATGACTCAGATTCAAAAAAAAAAAAAAATGTCATCTACCATGTCTTAAGGATAGACTATAAAGGATAGCATATTTACCATTTGCTGCTCTAATTATAGAACACACACCTTTAGAATCAAGGCTAAGCGTATCTAACTCGTTAACTCCTTGGTCCATAGGACTTTGAGGGGCAATGGAAGTATCCCAGAGGGAGGAGGGATTCTGTCTGGAACTGACCTACTGAAGGTAGTGTAACATAAGGTGCATTTCTTGTCTTCAAATGACATGTCCAATGAGTAATTGTCATCAATATTCATCTCTGCATATAAAGTGATTCTTGCCTTTTACAGAATTAGCCGAAAAAACTATACAGCTGTTGCCCCATAAATTTCAGGTATTTAAACAGTGGGGGCTCACATAAACCTTAAGGGGTGTTCTTAGTGTCTTTCATCTTGTCTGCTAAATATGCCAGTTTGATTCATTCATACATTCTCTTGCCTCAAGTATCACTTAGCCCCAAACCCTCTTTCTAGAGATTTCAATTTCCCCATCACAAGACAGCTAGAGCAACCGGTATAAAACCTGATTCCAAGTGGTCTTCTTCCTGCAGTGTGCTTTCAGAGTCTCCTTCTGGCCCTCAAGCAAAGGCTGAACTCCCAAACACACCCCTCACAGCTCTTTGACATCTGCCTCCAACCTATTCAGTCTCATCTCATTGCCATCCCCCACGCTGAGCTAATCCTGGCCCCACCAGCTCCGTCAGGCACCCTACTTCTTGTACATGGAGTTTCCTCTAGCCTTCTTTCTCTTCTGCAGATGGAGGCTCATCATTAAGGCACAGCTCCATTAGGGATGGCGTGATGGCTCAGCATTTAAGAGCACTGGCTGCTCTTCTGAGGACACTGGTTCAATTCTCAGCATGCACAAGGCGTATGTACCACCACGATTATCTGTAACTCTGGTTTCAGGGGACCTGGTGCCTTCTTCTGGTCTCTTCAAGCATCCTTTTCCTGGAAAATTTTTATAACACTTTATGACATTTATGTCTGTATAGAAGGTGCAACTGAGTCACAGCACACATGTGGAGGTCAGAAGACAACTTGTGGAAGTCACTCTTCTTCTATCATGTGGGTCCTGGGGATGGAACTCAGGTCAAGGCGTGGCAGCAGGTGACTCTACCTAATGAGCCATCTCATCGGCCCTAAAAAGCATTGTGTTTGAATCCACAAGGAGTAATTTCTTCCATGACCCAGAAGACTGCTAGATGCTTTAAGATTAAAAATAAACCAAAATTTTTATTTTTTTTGTTTTTGGTTTTTATTTGTTTGTTTGTTTGGTTGGTTGGTTGGTTGGTTGGTTGGGGTTTTTTGGTTGGTTTTGGTTTTGGTTTGGTTTTCTCTGTGTAACAGTTCTGGCTGTCTTGGAACTTACTCTGTAGACCAGGTTGGCCTCGAACTCACAGAGATCCATTCACCTGCCTCTGCCTCCCAAGTGCTGGGGTTAAAGGGGTGAGTCACCACCACCCAGTTAAACCAAGGTTTTTAAGTGCTTTGGGGCATAGATTGATACTTTTAAAGACCATCAGCTGTCCATTTGGAAACTGAGGCGGTGCTACCTGTGGGTAGTGTATAGCTCAGGCATACTCTGAACAAGCTTCAGCACGAATCCACCTCTAATAGAGATTTCATCACCCTACCCCGCACACAATCTAAAACCTAGCCATTGGTTTTGTTTGAAATTTTGTTTGATATTTTTCAGACCATCGTTGACTGTAGGTAACTGAAATTGAGGAAGGTGAAACCATGGTTGAAGGGAAACTGAGGCACAGTACACAGTGAGCCTGTGTTAACACACAGCTACCAGATGGAGATGAGGATGAAAGAGAAGGAAACCACAGGAAGGAAATCAAGGAATGTTAAACCGGGTGTTAGTCCGAAAAATCACTAATTGGAAGAAAATTTAATTTATGCACTGAGTTTAGGATTAATATAAGCCATTTATTCATTTTCTTTTAAAATAACTTTTCCCCAGGGGGTGGTTTTAATTGTAAAGGGTTATGCATGACTTGTTTTTTAAAGTCAATCTTAACTAAGCCAATGGATACAATCAGCAAAATCAACCTTCCAAAGCAAATACAATTTACAGCTTTTTGATAAAAGTAGTTTTCCTACAACGAGCTTTTTAACAATTAGAGCTTGCTGCAGTGAATACTCACCTTAAGGTTTAAGTCAAAATTCCCTAGTACTAATAAAACAGCTTTGGGGGTTACAGGAACATGCTTAGCAACTGACACAAATCCAAACTACACATAACAAAATATGGAATGCGTTCAGACGTAAATTCAGAAACCAGTCCATCTAGATTTTAAAAATCTGAGATCTAGAAAGTAACTTTTTGTTTGTTTCGGTTTGGTTTTTTGTTTGTTTTTGTTTGTTCTTTGCTTTGTTTTGTTTTTTCGAGACAGGATTTCTCTGTGTAGTTTTGGTGCCTGTCCTGGATCTCACTCTGTAGACCAGGCTGGCCTCGAACTCACAGAGATCCACCTGGCTCTGCCTCCTGAGTGCTGAGATTAAAGGCCTGCGCCACCGCCGCCCAACTAGAAAGTAACTTTACATATTATTATTATTTAATTAGTATTTAATAATAATTAAAATCCCAACCATGGAACAGATCGAAGTACTGAGACCCAGAGTAGCTGGGAAATATTACTTGGCTATTTGTAGCCACATTCAGACCTAGAACTCAGGCCAACCTGAATTCCCAGCTCACATCTCTCCCTGCTGACGGCTCTGTGCGCTGGGTAAAACCCAGAACCTCCTATTCCCGGCACTTCCAACGAATGTGAGGCAAATTCAGCATGCTGCTGTTGGAGTCGGGGTGGAATGGGATTAATGAAATTGGGAGTGGGTTTCTGGGTGTGACAGAATGCTGGTGACACAGTAATTTCTTGGTAACACCTCCTGGAAGCCGCTCTGGTACCTTCCTAACTACTATGTTGACCAGCACGCAAAAGGTGTAACTTTTACAAGTACCCCTTTTCCTATAATAAATAACTCCCGGGTGTAGGTTTAGAAAAGTTCACTCTGATACGATCCTGGGTGTCCTGAAAAGTGAGAACCTTGTGGAAAGGCAGGGAGTGGGAAGGGTGCAGTAGAAAATAATTCCAAAGCAGGCAGACAGAATGGGCAGTGGCTGGCAGCCCGACTCTGCTCTTCTGTTGCTAGGGCCTCCAGCGTCCATGGTTACCGAACACCTATTAGCGCTCTGCCGCCTCGGGAGTCACCCCACCCCGGCTGAAGGGTTCCAATAGACAGGGGGGCTTCCTTCTTTGATCGGGGTAGGAGTCTGAGATTCCCGTCTAGGGTCTCAAAAGCGGTGGCTTTGCGAACGCCAGCCCCGGTCGAGGTTTGTGCGGGGAAACTTAGGCAGGGCGAGCCCTGGGGTCTCCCACCCCGACTCACGTTGTAGTCCTTCACCCAGTAGGTGACTTTATCCTGGAGGTTCTGAAAAGATTCGCTTTTGGCCAGCTTCTTCAAGTGGTCTGCCATCGCGCGCTGTTCCACGCGTCCGACTCCGGGGGACCGAGTTAGTAGAAGGGACGAGGGGGTGGCCTGGGCAGGACGGTGGGGTGCTGTGGCCGCAGGGGTGTTATCTTCTGCGCAGGCTCAGAACGCAGCTGGAGTATCCATCCTCCCCCTCGGGTCGGACCTGGCAGGGTTCGGGAAGCCGAGGGGGGAGGCGCCCTGAGCCGCAGGCGTCACGTCTTATCCACTGCCCGGCGCGCTGTTCCAGCTCCCCGGCCGCCGCCCGCCAGCCAGGCCATGAATAACCCGTCGATTATTAAACAAACCTTGACGTGGCGGCCGGCTGCCAGGGACCCGCGGCTCGCGTCGCAGCAACGCCCCGCCCCACCCCAGCCCAGCTCGCGCCCAGACTGGGGGACCTTGGGGGGGGGGGGTTGCCGAGACCGCGACCTCCCCACCCCTCACCCCCCTCGCGATGGCTCTGCCGGCCCAGGGCCAGGGTACCGAAGCGGTCGGACCTCCGGGTTGTGCGAGCGGCTGGAGGACGTCCAGACCCGGGGCCGGGGAGGGGTGGGGGCGGGTAGGGACGGGCAGGGGTAGGGGGAGCTGCTGCCGGACCCTGCGCTGGCCTAGGCCTGCCGGGGGACTGGGTGACCGCAGGACACCTAACCTTGCGGCGGCACCCGATCCTGGGCGACAGACAGTGCGTGCCTAGGAAAGCAGGTTAACTCCGTGGAAATTTTGAGCAGACTTCCTTGACCCCTCCTTTATTCCTCTCCCTCTCAAGCCTTGAATTCTCCGTTTGCCTGTGTGAAACTGGAGCTAAAACGTCCGTTCTTACGGCTTACATCTTTGGCTTTGTCGCTGGACCCACTCGGTGGGTCTAAGTCAATAGATTTGTACTCTATAGAATGACACACACAGCTACACGGTGAGGTAGATCCTCGCCCTAACTTCCAGGTCTTCCTCAGCATGGACAGGTGCAAGCCCTTAGCCAACCTGTGTTCTGTGTGGAAAACTAGCTTTTGCTCTACTTTGATATGAAATTGCTTTTAAAACAGTCTCCGCAGTGATAAGATTTCCCGGTTGGCAAGGGGTTTGTCAAGCAAGTGTAAGGATCCCCAGTACACACATTAAGGGGGGGGGGGGGCATGAAACAGGAGACTCCCTGCCTGGGACTGCTGGCCAATTAGTCTAGATAATCACTGAACTCCGGATTCAAGGAGAGACCCTGTCTCAAAAAATAAGGTTAAGAAATCGAAATATTTTTTCACACGTGTGCGCCCCCCCCCACACACACACACACACCAGAATTTACTCGCGGTATGCTAAGACGTTTTGTCCTCCTTGTCCATTTTAGTCAGCATCTGCTAACCCAAGTGGTCTTTGTTCTTACATCAGGAACTTAATTTTGCCCTTTATGCTTTCTTCCATTTAAACGGGGGTGGGGTGGTGGGGTTGGGGGGGGGACACGGGACACTCTCACAAAGGAAGAATCAACTGGTTCAGATAGAAGCTGAAGGCAGGTTCCTCCTCTAGGAAGCAGTAAAGTCAAGGTTTCCTGTGGAGTGCCAATACAATACCAGTGTGCATTCTCTCTGGGCAGACCAGAATTATTTTCCTGTATGATCCTTCACGTCCAGTTTGCCTAAGGTACCAAAAACGAACAAACAAACTACAAGAATTGTAATCTATTGAAATGTTATCACTATGATACCTAAATAAATATTTACAATAAATTTAAATACAGAATAGAAGAGAAAAATGAGACAGGTATATTGTGTTGGCCCAAATACGACCCCCAATCCCAACCAAGGTGTCTGTTATACTTACTTCAACACAGAGGAGATCCCTGACGTCAACTTTTTCAGTACCACTTGCTCAGTGAAAGAGAAAATACATGGTGCTGTGGCCATGGCCGTTGAAGGGGAGGGCTCAGCACATATTGAGACATCGTAGAGAGAGGAGCAAGGTCTGATCAGCCTTTTGGCAGATACCCATCATCCTCTCAGAAGAATGACATGGTACATACAGCATGAAGGCAGGGCCTAGGATGGGTGGTATGGAAATGGATCCTTTTCACACGCACTGAATAGCATTTCCTGGATTTCAATGACAACCCACTCATCTCTTTCATATATAAGGTGAAGTCAGACTGGCTTCCTGCTCTCTGGGATCTCACAATCTGCAAGAGACAGACACAACAACTGTAGCTCGGTGTGTAAAGCACTAACAGGACACCTATACAGTTATGGACACAGTGATTCTCCCTTCCCTTGTCTCCTCCCCTGTCTTTTCGGAAGAAGGTGACATTTAGAACCAGCTCTGGAAGGATGCAGGAGTCCACCAGGGACAGGAAAGTGGATGCAGAGAAATAAAAGCTGCAAGGGTAAGAAATGTCGAGTCCACTGTGACTACAGAGTCAGAGACAAGCCAAGAATAGTCCTGGGTTTGGCTATGATGAGCCGTTTGTACCAAGAGGTTAATGTTTATTTCATAGGCAGTGGGAAGGCAGCCGGAATTGTAATTGGATCTCTTCTTATACACCATGTGGGAGGTCCTGTAGGAGGTGGGATGGGACTCAGGAAGGGCACTTGGGAAACACAGGTGATGGGAACATGGTCCTTCTCTGGGGTATTGTACGGTGGGTGTTAAATCAGATCTATGTCAGAGATACTTACCATTTTTTTATAGTCAATGAAAAAAGCCAGTATTCTGTCATCTAAATTAATGGGCATTTATTGTGTATTTGGTTCCTACGGTGATCAGGACTTGGAGTAATATGTAATGACATACTGCACCCAGTTTTTAAGGAGCACCCAGTCTGCTTAGGAGATAAGGATGTTAAAAGCAAAATTACACAAGAAAATATTAAATATAAAGTGTGTGTGTCAGAGTGAACTGGTAATATCAGTTAAAACAAGACTGCTGGGAGGCATTGCCAAGCACATAGCACCCTCCAAATATTTCAGATGGGGGAAAAGCTTCCAAATAATAGCATTAGAAATGGCTCACATTATGCTTGTGGTTGAATAAATGAATTGGTTCTCTTTTTTTAAAACGACAAATGGGGATGGGACTGGAGCAACAGCTTACAGGTTAACATATAACTGTAACTCCAGTCCCAGGGTCTCACACCCTCTTCTGATCCCCGCCAGTACCTATTGGTATCTGCAGTCAAAACATTCAAACACATGAAATACCAAATCTTAAAAAACAAGACACATTGGCAAGGAAAACAAGTGGATGTCCTGTTAGCAATGGGGATCCAGGGAAAGTAGACCTTCAGATAGCCAAGGGGCATCTGACTTTGGAAAAATCCATTATCAAAGCACCTGCGTGGAGACAGGCAAGATGGAGCTTTTTTTTTTTTTTTTTTTTTTTTTTCTTTCCGAGACAGGGTTTCTCTGTGTAGTTTTGGTGCCTGTCCTGGATCTTGCTCTGTAGACCAGGCTGGCCTCGAACTCACAGAGATCCGCCTGGCTCTGCCTCCCGAGTGCTGGGATTAAAGGCGTGCGCCACCACCGCCCTACTAAGATGGGGCTTCTTATCTAACTCAGAATGTCAGGCAGCTCTGGACGACATTTAATAAGTTTCATTATTGTGTGTGATTGAGACATAGGCCTTCAACACTGCAAACTGAAACCCCATACAAGATTAAAAACAGAGTACTCATACTACTGACTTGAGCCTCAAACGGCAACAAAAAGAATGTGACACTTGATGGGGTCTGGGGGGATACAAAGGAGTATGTCTGTCGAGAAAAAGGAAAAGACCTTCTGACCACAGTGAAAGACGCACAGGATCCCAGAACCAGACAAAGGTTGTGTTGTCAACGTTGATAAACAGGACGAGAGGCAAGCTATCACACAGACACTGCTGATTCCCAAAGGGGTGTATTTATGGACTTCCTGCCTAAAATGTAGGTATGTTATGGAGATCGAGCCAGGTGGTTTCAGCACTTGGGGAAGAAGACATGAGCAGGCAAATGACCACACAGGTGCAGCTCTTACGCCACATCAGACATGAGAAAGGAAAAAGGTTAGAAGACACTCCTCATGTGAGAGTGTCTATTTAAACTTCACAGCCATCAGAAGTAGGTTGGGCAGCAAAGTAACTGGTTACAAAAGCAAGGAAGACCCAGCTCCTGGGGAAAGGAAGCAGAGTCCAGCATCCCCTGGGAGGGTCCGTGGTACTTTCTAGAAGCTATTCATGACCTGAGGAACAGTTCTTGGACGTTGGATGCTACTCACTCTACTGCAGTTTTCCTTTCGACATAACGGATTGTTAACCAGAGAGCAACCAATGTGCACCTGTTCCCTGCACCTCCGAATGTCTTCCTGGTGCTCACTGTGTGTCCATAGTTAGGTTCCTAAGAACCTTGTAGAGTCTGCACATCAGCGTTGTATGGACAGACAGCCTGCTTCTAATGCCTCGGAGAAACAGTGCCAGACTTGACCACAGTCTTTCTGGAGGACTACTGGTTTGATTTAACTGCCTAACTTCCGTCCACTTGGTCTGCTCCCAAGCCTCGCCCGCGAGTACTCTCGATGACATTTCTCTCCAGAGCTCTCAAGTCCTCGCATCTCGGGAGGTAGTGTGTGGAAGGGAAAGGCGTGTTTTGGACTTTGAGGGCGTCCTTTCCCTAGGAATTTGAGGACGCCCCGGAGCGCGCACGATCCCTGCCACGCCCATCCAACCCGCAGTAGCCAGCCGCTCACGGTTGCAAGTAACCCGCCTCGGTGGATCAGAGGCGACAAGACTCCCGCGGCCCACTCTGGATTTCCTTCGGGGGCGTGCCGGGGGCGTGGCGTGGAGGGGGCGTGGCCAGCGAGGATGTGAGCCCCACCCACCCCCGTGCCAGAGCGCAAGCGCGGGCTGCAGCGGGCCAAGATGGCGGCGGCAGCGGCGGCGGCGGCGGCCACTGAGCAGGTCTGTGTGCCTGCCGAGGCCGAGAGAGGGCTTGGGGAGCGGGGTGGCCGGGTCGTCCCCACGGAGGGCGGGGACGAGGGCGTGAGGGCCGGGCTGGGGCGGCGAGGCGGGGCGGGGCGGCGGGGCGGGGCGGCGGGAGCTGTCCGCAGCCGCGATGCTGGCGAAGGCCGGGCGGGAACCCGCACAGCCGCTGAACCAGGCCGGTGAGGGGAGCTGTCCCTCGGCGGGAGGGACCCGGGTCACCGGCCTGCGCAGCCCTGCTCCTGGACGCTCCTCTCCTCCGCAGCCAGCCACCGTGCGGATAAAAATAGCGTCAGCTGGGGCCGGGAGGCTGCCCGACACCAGCCAAGTCGTGGTCAGCTGTTGCCTGGTGTGTGTGGATCGTGGCCAGGTCTTGTGTCTGCCCTGCCCGATGTGCAGACATTTTTCCCCTCCCACTTTGGTTTCTCGGAGATCCGGTCACCCAATATAAAAACTGACCCGTGTCCAGTGGGTTTAAGATTACTTTTAAGGAATGCATTAGCAAATATTTCCTGGTCTTCGTGGTAAGCCTAGAAGAGTTTGAAAGGCTGTACTTTTAGCATGCACATGTGGGTGAGATGTGTGAATACGTGCCCGTGCATGTAGTTGCCGGAGTGACAATATAATAAAAACAATTTTCGTAGTCACTTCTTTACTCTTGTTTCCCTTTTAAAATAACCAGTAAGATAGTTTCCCTTTAAAAAGACCCATTCTTCAACATCCTTTGGGGGGGGGGGAGTGAAGCTGCCAATATTCAATGGGCTTTGGAAGATTTTTTTCCTTAGGTGGCTATTTTAGAGACCTGTTAGGTATGTGTTCCTGGAGGACATGAAATCTGCCTTTGAGTGCCTAAAAGTCAAATGGCCAAACAAAATCCAACCGTCAGCTGTAACTACAGGCAAAGTGCAGATTCCCAACAAAATGTCAAGAACAAGTGAGGCTGAAATGAGACAACGTGAACGGTTGGGACCGAAGCCGTTCCTTGGTTTCCTGGTTTACCCCTTAACTAAACCAGCCTCTGAGGTAGAGAGTCTGCTGTTCTGTGCATGCATCTTGATGCTCCAAGGGTCTGTTCTGACCATTCAAAGGCTACAGTCATCTGCTCACTTGGCTACCCTAACCAGAGCAGGACTGCCTGAACGGAGAAACACGCTTTGGGCTTAATGATCTGCTGTCCTCAACTTTGTGTTTGAACAGGAAGACTTGCTTTTGTTCTCGGGGTCCCACAAACTAAGTAACCTATTCTGTTTGGAAGTCATCGTGGACGCCTCTGTGTCACAGTCACAGGGTCCTGGCAGTTCTCCCCCAGCTTCATCTCCAAAGCCAAGGAAATGTGGTGACACCGTCTTCTCCAGCTCTTCTATTCCAGCCCTTCTCCTCTGGGGCGTGATTTTGCTGCCATGTGAATGTCTTTCAGTAGGGGCTGGCAAGATGGCTTGGTGGATAAAGGTCCTAGTCACGAAGCCTGACGACTTAAGTTCCTGAGTTCAATCCTGAGAACCCACTTGGTGAAATGAGAGAACCAATTCCCAACAGCTGTCCTCTGATCTCTGGACATATACCACATATACCATGGTGCATGTGCTTACTCACACACACACACACACACACACACACACACACACACACACACACACTAAATAAAAGAATAAAGAAATACAGAAGAGGAGGGAGGTTGGAGGAGGGGAAGAGGAGGAGAAGGGAGATTAGGAGTAGGAAGAGGAAGGAGGGGGGGAGAGGAAGGAGATTATTAGTAGGAAGAGGAGCCCACCAGCAGCAGCAGTGCCTCAGTAGTTCCCCACCGCCCCCAGGAGGAAGTTCACCTTTCATACTGTGGCGCTTTTGCTGTTTACCACATCTCTCACTTTATTTTCCCTTCATTCGTTTTTCTCTCCCACCTCAGTTCATTCCCCCATTACCTCAAACCTCCACTCCTACATTATCTGAGAGAGCCTGCTTACCTGTCAAGTGTTCGTTTAACATTTAGCTGAAGCGCGTGCCGTTTGTGCTCAGACACCTCCAGTGACTCCCAAAGACCAGAGTCTACACCCTTCTCTACTTCCCACCTTCCTTCTCCCAGTGTTCCAGATCTGACCATCGCTCCCCCCATTTTCCTAACAACTCCAGAGTGTCCCAACGCCCCCATTTGAACTCTGAAGCATGTATTGCCTATACTCTTGATTTTGGCACCCAGACATACAGAGTGTGTTTATCATATAACACACAATGCAGGTCTGTAATACGTGCAGATAAGGATCACGTCCTCCTAGCTTATGTTCCTATGTATCATGATAGTGTTTCAGCATACAGGTCTTAGTATGTGCCTTCTACAATAAATGAATGGTCTCAGAACTCTTAAAAAATATAGAAATTGGGCAGTGCCCATTTCTGCTGGTCCTTCTGTGTTGTTTGTTATACATGAATGCTTAATGTCCCTTAGGTGTGGTCAAGCTAAGAAGTTCTCAAGTTTTCTGATCCTAGATTCTATTTATACTCTAAAATATCTTTTGGTATTTACCATATTAGAAATTAAAACTTAGAAAATGTGAAAGCATAGGAATGCCCAACAAACATTTCATTAATTCTTAGAACAATCATGTTATCATAAATGGTCACGTGACCTCTAGAAACACCATTATTCATTCAAAAGAGTGAGGATGAAAAACAAATATTATTATTTTTAAAATGTGTCTGGCATTTCAGACCTTGAAGAGAGTTCAGTTGGTACCCCCCCTAACTTTTATACTCACACAACTGCCCCTGAACACTTGAAAAATTGCTGATCTAGAGTAATGTAGACTTTAATTGGTTGAGTTATAAGTAGCAATCTCTGTCAACCATTCCAAATTCTTTTCATGCAGATGTAAAAAGTAAAAATTCAACAAGTTATTAGTGAAAATAAGACCACCCAGCTCTGCACAGAAATGAGCTGTGCCCACGTTGACAGTCAGATGACTGAAAGCACAGAGATGTGTGCTGTGTGACAGTGACCTTGACGTCTACAGTTCAACCTGACTTGCAGTGTATTCATGGGACGTCTATCAGCAACACTTAATTATGACTTTGAATGTAAAAAATGCATCAGAAGAGAGTGTAGCTGTTCTGTTCTGTTTCGTTTTTAGCAAAGTTCCAATGGACCAGTGAAGAAGTCCATGCGGGAGAAGGCTGTGGAGCGGAGGAACGTTAACAAAGAGCACAATAGTAACTTTAAAGCCGGGTATATTCCTATCGATGAAGATCGCCTCCATAAGACTGGCCTGAGAGGGAGAAAGGGCAACCTGGCCATCTGTGTGATTGTCCTCCTGTTTATCCTGGCTGTCATCAACCTACTCGTGAGTCTGTGGGGCAGAGTATGGTCTCTTCAGTTACCTTGGGGAATTTTCCATCTTTTTCAGCGAGATCATGGAGTTTGCTTGTGTACTGTGTTTTGGGATGCTCTTGCCTTCTGCTTTTCTGTAGGTGTTTTATCTCCTATTGGTCTTTAGTTAGTGCTTTAACATGAAAAACCTAGCAGGCTTCTCTCTCCACTCGCACAAAAATAAGTGAACAAAATTGAAAAAAAAAAAAAAAAAAAAAACCTATGGCCTCTGCCTTCCCCACTCTCGCTGAGATGCTGAGCACTGGCCTGTGCCTTCCCAGGGTAGTTACTGTTCTGAGGAAGGGGCTTTTTAATATGAGGGTGTAGCTCCGGTGGTTGGCATTGGAGCCTGTGGCACCATCAGTGAATGGAACCATCTGTTCAAAGTGAGTCACTGATTTTCCTCCCCGTCCCATGCTCCTGAGCATCCTTTTGTACTCCATGTATGTACTTCCAGAACATTCGTGTCTAATCCCTCACTCAGGGAAGAGCTGGAACATGCTTTAAAGAAGGTACCATAAATAGCTTTACTGGGAGCATGCAGTCTGGATTTATTGTGCCTTATACATTCGCTTTATTGGAGATTTCTGGCAAGGATGGCAGAATTAAGACATAGAAATGTCCTCTTCTCTAAAAAGCTCGCTCCAAAGTAACAGTGTCAGGAACATCAATGTATTTGAAGAGAGTGAAAAGTGACTAAAATCCTAAGGCATAATTTATGAAGACAAAAGAGGAGGGAGAATGGCAGGTAACTTATCAGAAGAGAAAGACAGGCGTGTGTGTGTGTGTGTGTGTGTGTGTGTGTGTGTGTGTGTGTGTGTGTGTGTCACAGAAGAATATAACCTGTATTGGTAAAGTGCCTTGCAGAAGCCAGAGTTGGAAGGACAAGGACCTTACTACTCAGGATCAAGGCAGGAATTGAAACAGATGAATTGTGTAAAGTCTGAGGTTAGTGAAATTCCTGGGCCTCACTTCCCAACCAGAAGCTAACCAGTTCTGTCCGACTACAGCTAAGCCGTGTGTGTCCAGACACCCTGGACCACTGCATGAGGGAACTTCCATCCTAAAAACAGGGCAGCCTAACCCTGAGTGCAGAGGCTCACTTCCCACACCCCTTTCCTTTCATCCTCTACCTCCAGCTACCTGGAAGTAGCCTAGAAATGGAGGGCCCCTCTCTGGAGAGTTAAAGCACCCAGAGAAAGAATGCCACATGACAGTGACATTTGACAGGGCCAGTAAAGAAGAACACTCCCTGCTGGGAAGCCTGTAGGTCAGGAGGTCCACCCCACATAGAGTCCCTTATGAGCTCACTGTGGTGGTGAATGCCAGTAGGAGGGGCCAAAGAGACAGGCTAGCTGTGCTGTTGTCTGAGCACTGGGCCAGGGGTCAGTGGACTTGTGACGGAAACTGTGATCGTTGAAAACTGATAGAGACAAATTATCCACCGTGGGTGAAGCAGAAACTCAGGGAGATAGGGAAAATGCAAGGAATGGCAGAAAACAAACCCCACAAAGCCATGGTGTGCATACCTGTAAGCCCAGTGTTTGGGAAGTAGCCAGCCTTGACCACGTAGTGCATTAGGGGCCAGCCTGGACTGCGTGAGATTCTGTCTCAGGAAATAACAACAAAAAGAACTCCCTGAAATTAGCTTCTTCTGAGAACGACAATATTCCACCCATGAAACAAAAATAACACGGCATTTCAAATGGTGCAATTAAATAATGAAGAACTCATAGATATTCACGTATGAGGCTGGAGAGATGGCTCAGTGGTTAAGAGCACTAGCTCCTCTTGCAGAGGTGTGGGGGAGGGGTTGGTTTCTAGTACCCACATGGTAGCTTACAACAGTACAGTTCCAGAAGATGTGATGCCCTCTCTGGCCTCTGAGGGCACTGTATACATGTGGTCACAGACAGTGCATGCAGGCAGAACACCCACACACATAAAAGAAAAATAAACAAGTTTTTTAAAAAGTAGATATACATCCATGGTGGGTGGGCAGGTATTGGAAAGATTAAAGCTCTTCCACAGAGTTCTACAGAATCAAAGGGTCAATCTGGAGCTTTCTAATAAAGGAGATTCAGAAAGTGAGGATAGAGAAAGCATTGAAGGAAAGGAATCAAATCAAATGAACTAAGAAAACTCTCTAAAGCCTAGTGACATGTCACACTCCTTTAATCCCAGCACTTGGGAGGCAGAGGCAGTGGATCTCTGAGTTTGAGGCCAACCTGGTCTACAGAGTGAATTCCAGGACAGCCAGGGCTATAGTGTGAGACCCTGTCTCAAAAAAAAGAAAGAAAGAAAGGAAGGAAGGAAGGAAGGAAGAAGGGAGGAAGAAAAGAGAAAAGAAAATTCTCTAGAAAAATTGAAACCATTCTGGGTTCAGTGTGATATATTTTAAAAGAGAGGGCAGCAGAAGGAGAGACAGACAGACAGATGACACTATCACTGTAAAATTTAAGAAAACTGGAAATAAAAAGATTCAAAATTTCTAGAGAGGAGAAAAACGTGTTGCATAGGATGAACACAAAAGCAAACTGACCCTGGCCCTGTCATGAGCATTGGAAACAGCAAGGTAATAAAGCCATGGCCTTCAGAGGTCAGAGGTCAGGTCTCAGAAGCATGCCAACCGGATCGTCCCGCAACGTGAGGGATTCTACAGACTGTGTCTTACCATACACATGCGCCAAACATTTTTACTTCTATGGAAGCCACTGGGCTACCAAAAGAAAGCAGTGAAGCAAGCTCTTCCAATCCGGGGATACAGGAAGCTGGGCATGTCACGTGGGAGAAAGCGTGAGAGGCAAGTTCACAGTCTCAGCACATGGGCGGATGGAGCAAAAAGACCAGGTCCAGGAAAATAGACTGGAAGAGAAAAACAGAACCAACACTGTCGGAGCAGCTTGAACTGCAGAACTTTTATTTTACTGAGAGATTTGCAGAAATACAGAAGTGCCTGAGATTTAGTTGAATTTCCAAATGAAAAAATATTGAACTGTGAAGACATACATATTAAAAAAAGAATTACAGGATAGTGTTTGGTACGATGGTAAATAATACTTACGTGGTCACAAAAAGTGTGGTTACTGAACACACACTTAACCTAGTCTGTTTGGAGTTGGAAGAGAAAAGATGTAATAGAGAGCTCAAATTCTTACCTGCTAAAACAGGAAATAAGTGAAGGAAATCGGTGGAGGAAGAAATTCAGTATACATTATTTAGAAGTAGGGAGATCAACTCCAGACGGAGTGGCTAACGTTGCTGAACGTGGTCGGTTGTCCTTAGGGAACAAGATGAAGTGAGAGCAGGAAGAAGCAGCACTACCATTTACTATAGACCTAGCATGTTCTAAACACATTGATAAAAATAACGCATCCTCTAAGCAGCCCACCAGCCAGTGTGTTCATCTCCTAACTAAACACATCTGTCAGGAGGCCGCACACATTGGGACCTGCTCACTCCTGTTTGCTTCCGGTGTGTCTGGTGTGTGACTAGTGACAGCGAGCACGTCTCTCTTTCAGATTACACTTGTCATCTGGGCTGTGATTCGCATCGGGCCAAATGGCTGTGACAGCATGGAGTTCCACGAAAGCGGCCTGCTGCGATTCAAGCAAGTGTCTGACATGGGCGTCATCCACCCGCTCTACAAGAGCACCGTGGGAGGAAGGAGGAATGAGAACCTGGTCATCACTGGCAACAACCAGCCAGTAAGTTCCCACTAAAGGAAGTGTGCGGAGGGTAGAGAGGCGTGGACCACAGTTCTCATGAAAACCTACAGTCGAGTGCTGGAAAATACTATCTTCTTGTTGAAAATATCTGTTATACACACAAACCTATCCACATTCATAAATACCCAATGGTCAGTGATATTTAGCTTTATAGTCTCACTAGAGTTGAGTATTTAATATTCTAGAGTTTTCCCCCCAATGGAAGCACTGGCTGGAGTAATGAGTGTACAAGTTTGTAGGTCACTGTGGGCTCTTCAGTGACAAAGCCTTTGTAAAAGCACCTTCCCAGGTCAGAAAGTGCAGATTCGGCCGGGTGGTAGTGGCGCACACCTTTAATCCCAGCACTCCGGGAGGCAGGGACAGGTGTATCTCTGTGAGTTCGAGGCCAGCCTGGGCTACCAAGTGAGTTCCAGGAAAGGGGCAAAGCTACACAGAGAAACCCTGTCTCGAAAAACCAAAAAAAAGAAAGTCCAGATTCGTGGAATCGGGAAGAGAAATGCTGCTCAGTGCACACAGACCTTGAACTGAATGAACCCCGAGGAGGTTACTCACCTCCACACTGGCCATCTTGGCCCAGCCATGTTCCCTGTGACCTGTGCTTTTGTCCAGTGGGTCCATAGATCAGCAAAGGAGTGCACACTTTTTCATTTTGTCCTTCATTTTAAAGTTGTACATTATCCAGTCTCATGGGCAGGTGCAGTTAAGAGAATTTAAAGTCTGGCTCTTTCTGCCATTTTAGTTCTTAAACCTTACTGTTTTGTAGTGTCTTTAAAAATAATAGTCCTCATGAACATTGAAGCATTTGCACATTCTTCGAAAACATACTCAAATAAAGCATTTTTCTGAAGATTGTTTTTCAGCAAGGAACAACCAAGCTGAGTGTAGAAAAGAACAAAACGTCTATCACCAGTGACATTGGAATGCAGTTTTTTGACCCAAGGACACAGAACATCTTATTCAGCACGGATTATGAGACTCACGAGTTTCATCTGCCAAGTGGAGTGAAAAGTCTGAATGTTCGGAAAGCGTCCACTGAAAGGGTGTGGTTTGTTCTTTCAACATCACTGGGGGAATTGGCAGCAGCTACTCTCTGGGGGAGGGTTTGGGCTGCCTGAAAACATGGCCCCCTGACCGTCCAGGGGCTGCTTCTAACCCTGTCCTTAGCCTGCAGGAGAGTAAGTCCTCTCTTTATGGTAGTTCCCACAATTATAAAACCGCCCTTCACAGCCCATATTGAAGCTTCCACTTCTCTATGAGGGTTCTCCCCTTCACCGATGAACTCTTTCCAGCATGTGTTTTCCTCTTTAGATTACCAGCAATGCTACCAGTGACTTAAATATCAAAGTTGACGGGCGTGCAATTGTGCGTGGCAATGAAGGCGTGTTCATCATGGGCAAAACCATCGAATTCCACATGGGGGGCAACGTGGAGTTAAAGGCTGTGAGTATTGTTTTGTGTGTGAATTCAAGGTAATGATTTTGGAGTAGTATATAATTACATGAAGAATGATATATAATTACTGAAATTTTTTTTTTGTCATGCCAAGATGTTCCAAATGGGTTGTGAAATGAGAGAAAGTTATAAAATAATTTGTAGAATATCTCATTTGTTTCAGAACATGTGCGTGTTTATAAAATCTGGAAAGATATAGTAAAATGTTAACAATATTTAGCTTAGAGTGATAGGATAACAGGTGATTTCATTTTTACTTCTGCTTGTTTGTATTTTTATATTATTTTAAAAGGCAGAAAAATGCCGGGCGGTGGTGGCGCACGCCTTTAATCCCAGCACTTGGGAGGCAGAGCCAGGCGGATCTCTGTGAGTTCGAGGCCAGCCTGGGCTACCAAGTGAGTCCCAGGAAAGGCGCAAAGCTACACAGAGAAACCCTGTCTCGAAAAACCAAAAAAAAAAAAAAAAAAAAAAAAGGCAGAAAAATAAAACCCAAACAGACCTTCTGATAGAGAATTCTAGATCAAAACCTGTGTCCCCTGAAGCAGCTGTTGTTGTTTAATTGAAGGTTATTCCTATCCATTCCCAAGTTTTGTGTCCAGGCTATGAAGAGAACACGTGTTTTTATCTGACGTCTGTTAGCTGTGAGGGAGAGCCTGTCTTCACTGTGACATTTGCTTTGGCCTCACGGATTTTATCTGGGTTTCGGCCAGCCTCCTACATCATACAGAGGAGCCATAGTCTGCACCCTTCTTACTAGCTCGTAGTTTGGGCCAGAACGGAGTTATCCCACATGCCTCTGGGTACCATGCTGCTTACATGGGGCTAGGGAAATGTGTGTCACCAAGCATCACATGACAAAAATGGCCTTAAATCTGAGGACTTAGAAATCATTCTTCTCTTTCAAGAGAAATTCAAGTTTATAACTCTTAGAAATAATAAGCTTTATGAAGAAAAGTAGGCGCTTCACTTGGACGGCTTTCCCCCTAAAGTGCCCAGTCCCCTCCTTAGGATAACAAGGATGACCATGGACTGTAACTCCTGCCAGAGGCAGCATAGCCACCCCAGGAGTGTCCCGGTGCTGTGGTAGGGAGCTCCCTGAGGAATGACGAGCCTTCACGGCTCCAGGTTGTAGTTGACACTAAAGGTCAGAGGAGTGAGGTCCGAGCCCTTTGTATGCAGAACATGCCTAAGTTACCGAGTCTTTCATTCTGTCCACCAGGAAATCCTCACACCATTCTGCGTTGTCGATGTGACGAATCTTAAAATAGCCTGACGTATTCATACATGCTAGTTTCTAGTACTGAAAAGATACTCGGCTTTGTAAGTCAGGTGATATCAGTAGTTAGATTTAGAGTATATAAGCTAATCATTAGCAATGATTTTATCAAACTTCCTTTTAAATTTTAGTTTTCACTTTTATTTTTAATTAGCATGTAATCTACATATTTATGGGGTACATTGTATGTTTTTATACATGTGTACATGATCAAATTTGAGTCATTAACATGCACATCATCTCAGATATCTACCACTTCTTAGATTAAGAGCATTCAAAATGATCTCTCCTGACTGTTTTTAAATAGACAAACACTGTTAACTTTAGTCACCCTGTGTTACAGTGTATTGAACAGTTATAGTTTCAAGAAAGTAAAATTAAATGACCACAAGGTGGCAGCATGGACACGAAACTTGAAGTAGGTCCCTTAATACTTGGAACTTTATTTCAGAATAACGTTGAGCGCTGTATTCTGAACGTTTGGATGTTTGCCTGGTAAAAATCTATGCAGATATTCCAAAATAAATAAAATAAACTTAGAAATGTGAAGTGGTTCTGTTCCAAGCATTTGCGACAAAAGCCGCTCTTCAGTCTGTGCATAGCACTAGCCATTTCTGCCACTTTACCGCCAGTGCTTTAAGCCCTCCCTAAAGGGATGACTTCCATGCTTACAGCTGGATGGCACTCTACAAGAACGGGCCAGTTACCCATTTGTCTACGGTCATACCCCAGCACCTAGGGGAGGTGCGGGGGGGGGGGGGGGGGGGGGCAGGAGGGGAGAAATAGAGACTTACTGGACCCTAAAAGGGAAGGGTCTTGGGAGGCTGAGATGGCTCAGCTGGTGACGTGTTTCCAAACAAGCGTGTGACCTGAGTTCAGAACCCCTAGCACACAAATCAGATGGCATACATATCCTCTATGCGCCTAGAGTCCTGTACTGAGGGTGCAGAGGCGAATGGGTCAGAAAGCCGAGGCTACTGGCTGACCTCCAGTGTCAGGGAGATAGAGACCTCACCACATAAGGTATGGTAGAGAGCCATTTACAAAGACACGCATGTTCAACCTCCGACCTCCATGTGCACACAAACACACACACAAAGGCTCCTAAGAGCTTGCAGAATGACAGTGACTCTGTAGCTATGAGTTTAAAGAAGAAACCTTCAGTTTCTTTATAGTTCTAGTCTTTAATTGAATTTCTATTAACTAAAACTAGTTTCCTATAAGAGAAAAATACGTGCCCCCCCCCCAATATCAACATTAGTCAGTAACTAAAAATCGTCTGGAGTCAGAAGGTGAAAATTATCCTGGTCTGTCACCATCGGTCCTACTGTGCGAGGATGTGTCTGACGAGTGTCAGCAAGCTCTGTTGCAGGTTTGTGGACTCACAGTGTGGGCTGACTACCATGAGCAGTTGCCTTTTGATCCTGTGTGTGGTTTGGTTTTGCTGTGGCCACAGTTGTTTTGGTCATGACTTTACTCTGGTTGCCACCTTTTCCTTTTAATAGTTGATAAGTTTTGTCTGGTTTAGTAAGTTCCTTCTATGCCCATATTCCTGTCCTCACAGGAAAACAGCATCATCCTCAATGGAACCGTGATGGTCAGCCCAACGCGTCTGCCCAGTTCCTCCAGCGGGGACCAGTCGGGGAGCGGTGACTGGGTACGATACAAGCTCTGCATGTGTGCAGACGGCACACTCTTCAAAGTACAAGTGACGGGCCACAACATGGGCTGCCAGGTGGCAGACAACCCTTGCGGAAACACTCACTAGGAGCTCTGTCCCCAGGGTCAGTGTGTTCCACTCTCCACTTGACCTTTTCTTTTTAAGAATGCATGTGAACCATCTTTTTACAGTTTGCGGTAACTTGTGTTTTAACTGGGGAGCACCACTGTATTGATTATGTACGCTCCACACTTAAGAGACTTTTGAGTGCCTAAATTCTGATATGCTTTATTAAGTTGCACTGATACTAAAATGACAATTCTCTAAAATAATTATGAGAAATTAATAAAATGAAAAGTAATCTTGAAGTGTTTTTAACATTCTGCTATCTCTTGTCTAAAGGACAAAGGGATGAAGAACTGTGTAAGTAAGCCTCTGGTTATTTCCAGATCCACTCGAGTTGTCTGGAGAGCATAGCATCACTGTCTGTGCTCTGTCTTTTGGCTTTTACGGGAAAGGCACAGATTTTTACTGCATTAACCCGAAGCCACATTTTCACAAACAAGTCATTGAAGAACTTTCCATCTATGAGCTTGTAAGAAACTATGTTTCCTTAGTTTTGCACTAAAGAAAATACTCTGTCATGGAATGTTTACTTGAAATAATGATACATATAAGTATCTGCAGTGTGTAACCATTGAACTCCAACCCCAGTTCTCACTAGTGTGTACTGTTGCTAGTGGTAACAGTAGCTGTCATCAGTGGACCTCCTCTTCCCCAGCACCGTCCTGGACACTGTGTGTTTAGTCTCTCTCATTCTCTCTGCACCTCTCAGGAAGTGCTTCAATCCACCTTCACCCATCAGGAAACTGAATCAAAGAAGCTAAGGAGCTGCCCCACACCAACCACATAGTAAAGGATGGATCCTGGGTTGGCATTCAAGTACAATTCTAAACTAGGGGAAACTGATTCCAAGTGTGTTTCTGCCTTTATACTCTACACTGAATTGTCAATTATTTAAAACTCTCAGAAGATGGAAAGGGCCTAATTCTAATTTACCTAATAGGTAAAAATCAAACATGTGTGCTGCTCTAGTTAAGATACTAATCTGTTAGAAAATATGACCAATCACTGTCAGATTTTAAACTATCTTGAGCCAATTCCAAGCTGTCATTCAATAGACAGATCTGCTTGGTCTGCGTGCCACATGGGAGCACCTGAATGAGTTACAGAGAGGCCAGTATGTTATTCTTTAAGCGCTGGGGAGGCTCAGGGGAAATGGGGAGGCTAGGCCTCAGTAGGGCCTGCTGCCCGATGTATTTCCTCCAGTGTCCCATACCAGTGTCCCCCTTTAGAAGTGTACTGCACCCAAGAACTAGTACACACTAGGACAAAGGGTGCTGATGCAGGAGATGATGCAGGTGATGTTTAGCTAGGTATAAAACTTTGATCTCTGCTCCTCATCTCACTGTCTCATTTTAACTACTTACAGCCCTCAAACCAGTGGATTCTAGTGTATTTTATACTTGATTGGAAAGGAATTTTCTGGTATTACTAAGATACATGGGATCGGGTACCCAGAATGCATAGCTGTAGACAGCAGGGAGGTGTCATGGGCCTAGCCACACAGAAGGACGCTTGTATACTGTCATGGTCATGTGTAGATAAGAAAACCAACCTAGAAAACAGTTTGTGTTCAATACTGTCACAGTTCTGTCAAGTGGAAAAAAACTGAATACCTTAGAGATTGTGAACTCAGGCTGAGTTAAGATTGACTTGAGACCTGACACTAAGTGCAGGTTATAGATGTAAAGGAAGAGAGCGATGTATGCCTCTGGATATGGTCAAGGATTGTTTAATAACTTAAAAATGCCCAGAAAAATCATGTTTGGAGTTCTCATTTCCATGCTCAGTGTATTTTTAAATTGTACATTTGTTACATGTTCTTTTTCAATTTGTTTTGAGAATTTCTTTAAATAAATATTTTTACTAAAAACACAGAACACTATATTACAAAGTATTCTTTACTAAATACAATTCATGAAAAATGTATTTTTGCATTTCCTTGAGAAACACTTGTGTTTTGATACATCTCCATTGAGCACTTTGAGGCAAGAGAACACCTGATGCTTTGCAAAGCTGCTGGTGACTGGGTGTGGCATTCTAGAAGGCATTGCAGGTAGACCCCCCCGGGGGGGGGGGCGGGGGGCACTGACCTGCCAGCTCTGCTGAGGGGGGGGGGGTGCTTCTGCTCATCTGTTCATTTCTGTTGGAACCCACCACACTCGGAGGACTTGGCTGCCGCAGCCTGGGGGGAAGGAGCCCTAAGAGGAAAACAAACAAACATTTGTAAGTAAGGACAATGTTTTAGACATGGATATCAGCTCAAAGAGACAGAAGAAATAAACACAAGATTCCTTAGAGACCGCCCAGTGGACGGGAATCTACACAGCCAAGCGGGAGCTGCCATCCATCGGCTGCAGTCTTTTAAAATACGCTTTATTGGCAATCTTTTTGCATTGTAACAGAAGCAAAATAAAGTTTGTGTGACAGTTTTAATGATTAAAGGTAGGAATTCAACCTGGTTTTGATGAGCGGTTTTTAAGGGGGGTGGAATTTCTGTGCTAAACTTGATGAAGAGGAGCCCTGAAATGTTGGTCATTGTGATCTTTCGAAGACATAAGAGGGGCAAAGGTTACAAGCTATGCCACACAAAGATAAACCTATAATGAGTTTACAATAAAATTTTGTGAACTTTGCTGTCAGTTTCTTAATGACTTTATTAATGCGCTTCTACTTTACACAAACACAGATTTCTAAATAAAGCTGGAGACCGGGCCACGGAGACCTGTTTATGTGACCTCTCTGGAGTCAGAAAGCTGTGCAGTCCCCGTTTAGATAGTTTCATATGCCTTACAGAAGGCTTCTCCCCGGTGGCCCAGGAGAGGGTGTTCACTCACCAAGGAAAGAGCCAGGAGATGAAAGGGCGGGGCCTGGCTACAGAGCCGGGAAGATGGGAGGAGCCTCAAGGGCACGGATCTGAACTCCCCACATGGCCCAATCAACTGGAGACTGAGCAGTTAGAAACTGCCTAAGGACCCTGAGGTAGGCCTGAGAGCAGAGTCCTGTCCTTCCCATGTCTCATTACCCAGAGAGCCTCACTAGTTCATTCTCTTTTTCCAGTTTCTTATGGGAGAATTCATCTCCACCTTTTCTCTACTTCAGTTTTTCCTCTCACCTTCTCTGGCCCACTCTGATGTATGCGTGTCCCCAGTTGTTTCTAACTGCTTCCTCATACTTCAACTTGAATAAGTCTAGTTAAAGACTTGCAGTCTACTTAATTACCTGTACTTTCCTCTGGAGTTCTCACTGTTTTCTTTTGGGGGGGGGGAGTTGTTTTGTTTTGTTTTTGTTTGTTTTGTTTTGCCCCATGCATAGACATTTGTATGTAATATAAATAATGTTTCTTAACATTAATACTTTTTTTTTGGTTTTTTGAGACTGAGTTTCTCTATGTAACAGCCTAGGCTGTCCTGGAATTCACTCTGTAGACCAGGCTGGCCTTGAACTTACAGAGATTCACCTGCCTCTGCCTCCCGAGTGCTAGGATTATGTATGGTGTGTGCCACCACTGCCCATTAGAAATAAAATTATTCTGATCTGCTTGTTTTGAATGCAAATCTATTCATATATCAATCTCCTTACCTTGAAAATGGCCAGATTATAGAAATCTTTCACTCTAAAAAAGGTACGCTTTTCAACCCCATTATTTTCTTCTCTGATACAAAGGAATGTGCATATTTATGATTGATGTATTCTTTTGCTAATATTACATTAGCTTGGCATCCAATTGTGCACATAATGATTGCAGCTTTAGTGTAGAAACTAATATCTCTCTGACTAGGAAAATGAATTCAGTTTCTGCTGTTGTATAAGGGGTATACTATAAATTACTCCTTGCTGTAGGTAGGGCACCTTTGCAGTTTATGTACCTAAATTTAGACACCCTCTGAGATATGAGAGAGCTGACCTCGTATGAAATAGAGGTTTTGAAGTTATAGTGAGAATGGCCTTCATTCTGTGCATTCATTCATGCGAAAAGCACAACCCAGTGACAGACTCCAGAACATTAAAACTATGAAACATGAGTGGGGGAGATACTCACCCTCTTTTTCCTTTTTGTTTGAAATACACAAAGCAGAGCACTAACGATGTGTGATGGCATTTGACACTCTGTCCAATTGAAGGGTACTGAATATGTTCATTCAATACTTACTGAAAGTATTGTGAAAGGAAAGACAAATACTGGCTAACTCAAGAAAGAGGGATTCGGACCATAGTAATTGAGATGAGACTTGAATGTGCAAGGTTCAGACCACAGAGGGAGGGATTGGCATTGATCATGGATTAGGGGCAAATTGAAAAACTCATTTGGTGTGGTGTAGACATATGTATCCCTGGCCTGGGCCACATCTTACAGTCACTACCCCACATGAATTTATCAAACTTAGCTCATCAGGCTAGCTAGATTATGGGAAGTTTTGAATGCCAACCTTGGGAATTCAGACTATAGGCAATTAAAGAAACATTTCAAAATTTCAAAGGTGAAAAATGCATAAGGGAAATGGTATTTTTGAAAAACCAATCCTTTGGCGTTACCTACAATGGATGGGGGAGGGCGCAGGGGCCGGAAGTTCAGTACAGCTGTTCTAGTACTTCAGATGTGATGGCAGCTCAAACAGGTGGCTTGAGACCGGAAAGGAATGGGTGATACGTTGCTGAGAAAGTTTATTCTTTGTACGCTGGTTTTGTCTTCATGGGGTTTAGCTTAAGGCAAATCTCAAGGATCCATTTACCCACTCATTACCATTACTTTCCTGTGTATATTCAGCCTTTGTAACTTGTTCCAAAACCTACAGAGTGACATGAAAAAGACTTGACATTTCTATATTTTATGACATCCTCACGGCTCGGGGGCAGGACATCCTTCTCATGACCATTTTTATTTATTTTGTATATACTGAAAAAGATTTCAAAAGTATGTGAAAAGTAGCAAACGCCATAAAGATAAAGCTTATGGGTCCAGTCGGGAAAAAGCCGGGTGCCCGTTCTGTGAGTTGCACTTTCTATTCATACGAGAGGTTCGCTCTCTAGTGTAACTGTGTGTCATTCATGTCATAAACCACATGACGGTGTTCTAGATAAGCATTACAGACTTTGCCCCACGCTGGTGACAAGCGGCAGAGACGTTGGACTCACTAGGAAGTAGACTCCAGGCTGGAGGATCCTGGGAAGGCAGTGGAGAGGTAAGGCTTTGGTAAATGTCTATTCTGTGAATACCGAGGGGAGGTCTTCCCATAAAATGTATGTACATCTCATTCTATCAGTCACAGCTTTGGGGTAGCGACCTCTCAGAGGCCAGTTTCTAAGAAATCAAATGTTCATTTCACTTGATAATTAAGAATGCTTCCTAAGTCTTAAGTCGGAAATTAAGTTTTCTATTGTTTTTTTTAACGTGTTATTTTGAATGAATCAATTTACTTACCTTTTCCCAGGCATTATGAAAGACTTCTACTTCGGAATTACTGTCATAGTTATAGATCTTTGCTTTCTGGGAACAGCGACAACCCCACCAAGAAAAAGCAGTATTTTCCACAATTCTGAGTACCACTGCGATGGGCATCTTCTGACAAACTGGTCTACAAGGCACACATCCCAGACGGCAGACACCGTGGATGTGAGCTCCCTTTTCTCTCGAGTCCTCTTCCAGTCTCACACGAGAAAAGAATGGCAAATAAAACGTCTGGACCTCAGTGACCACAGCATATCGAACATGACCCTCAGCGCTCTCGCTCCGTTACATGCTTTGGAACTACTAAACCTCAGCAACAACGCCATGCGCTCCCTCTGGCTGGATCTGCCCCTGCCTCGCCCCTCACAGCAAAAGCACCGCAGTGGAGGCTGGCCCTGCAGTCTCCCCCATCTAAAGGTGCTGATACTTCAAAGAAATCAACTCCGTGGCACTCCTAAAGGTGAGCACTTTTAATGAATGAATGAGACAGAGAAACAGTGCGTGGGAAGCTGGTGTTTTATGTCAACAAGAGCGCTGTATTTTGTTCAGTTTCAAGGGAGCAGCTGAAACCGCAAAGCGGTTTGACCGAGCAAATACAATAAAGGCGTTTCCTAATGGCACTGCCTGCCCAAGAGGAATTTACAATTAGTGCGGCTTAACCTCCCACTTGTACCACCCGAATTGATGTTGTGTGAGTTGGTCAAGAAACCCTAGGACTTAGCTAAGTGCTAGATAATAATCTCTGATGTATTTAGGTTTGTCTGTTTTTGAGACAGGGTCTCACTGTGTAGCCCAGGCTGGCCTAGAACCCCCTATGTAGACCAGGATGGACTCAAACAGACAGAGATCAGCCTGCCTCCCAAGTGCTGGGATTAAACATGAGTGCCACCATGCCTGGCCAAGATATCTATTTTGTTTTCTACATATGTTTATTAATATGAGAAAGCGCTGAGAAAGAATGGATACAGGTATTTTTTAATATACAATATAATTCAAATTAAACATGTTATCCTATTTACAATTTTTTTCTTCTTGAAATACATTTTGCCTTTTTAGTTGTCCACCAAATGTAGATCAAGAATATCACAATATTCTATATTTGTTTGTATGTAAAACTTCCTACTGTGAAATCAAAATCAGAATTCCTTGCTGCAGCTTAAGCTGGGCCCTGGAGATGCAGTCTTCAGTTTTCTGGAACAGAGGAATTCTGGCTCTGAGCCCCAAGGAGGGTAAGGAGAGTGTTTGCAAGGGTGCATGCAACAGTCTTAGGCTGACCCTCCTCCGCCCTTTCTAAGTCTTGCTCCACAGCTGGGGTAGAATTTTAGGTTCTATCAGGGCATCAGGATGTGTGTGTGTGTGTGTGTGTGTGTGTGTGTGTGTGTGTGTGTGTGTGTGTGTGTGTGTGTTGAGAGAGAGGGGGGTGCAGAGAGACAGAGAGAGACCCCTTGCTACTCAGAGAATATCCCTTCTCAGTCTTTCAGTTTGGAGGAAATCTCTTCCCCTTTGTGCTTCTTCAAAGCTCTTCGGGAAAAGCCCTGGGGATTCCTTCCTCTGAGGTTCAGGACTCCAAACCCCTCTGCCTCGGTTTTGCTGGGGACAGTAACACAGGCCTGCTTTGTCCTAGAACAGAGGCTATGGGGACTCACAGGGTTAGCCAGTGAGAATGCTGTCCCAGAGTGAAGAGAATTCTGACCCTCCCTCCCGAGGACAGATGTGTTTTCCAGAGGGCTTGCAGTTCTGGTTGATACCAACGTAATTTCAATTCAGGGCCAAAGGCTCAGTATAGAGACAGGCTTCTTCCTCTCTGAGGTTAAATGTCTGCCTCCCAGAATGTAAGGGGGGGAATGGTGAACATGCAGAGAAAACAACAGAAAAACGAAATGAGCCACGCCTGCATCTGGAATTCTGCTCGAACTCTGGCAAACAATGCTGTCAGGAGAGGAAGATTGCGAACACAGAAAGTCCCTGTAATCTGTGAATCTGATTGGATAGCAAGGCATTTTATCCAGTCCTTTTGTGATTTGAACTCACTGTAGTCAGCGTACACTTGAAGTTTGCCCAGGTTAGATCCTCTCCAAAACCCCTCGCCATTCTGTGAGGTTGACTATGGCAAGGTACACAACCTTAAATCCCACCTTGGAGGGAGGAGTCGGTGAGAGGTGCTCCTTGGGGCCTTGCCCTACTTCTGAGCTATCCTTCCCCCTTTAACTCTCCTGCTCAAGTCTGTCTAATGATAACGTCTAGATAAAGCAGGTGCTCCCTGACCTATAATCACCGTAAACCTATCACAGGTCATAAATACCATAAATCAGAAGTGCATTTACATATTCCTATTGGAGTCTGAATATTAAACAATCCTCCCAAAGGCTCATGTCTCTGAATACTGGGTCCTTAGCTAATGACACTCCTTGGGAAGGTTACAAAAACTTTAGAAGGATTTAAAAAAAAATCTTGCTGGGGGAAGTATGTCACTGAGGGAGGGCTTTGGCCCCCTGGCTGTCTTCTCTGTGTTTCTCAGTTTGGATGCAATGTAATCAGCCTGCTGCTACTCCTGCACCATGCCTTCTCTACCTGTGGCCACGCCCTCCCAGCCACAGTGGACCCTGGAACTGTGAGCCAAAACCCTTTGTCCTTAAGTCGGTCTTGCCAAGATACTTTATCCCAGCAACAGAAAAGAACCTAATCCAGCACCTAACCTACCAGGCATCATAGCTCAGTGTGCCCTCCCTCAGACATCCTCGGAACACTTACATTAGCTGGCAGCCAGATGGAAGCCACGGAACATAAAGTCCGTTTTCTGATAAAACGCTGGGTTATCCCGTGTAACACTGAACACAGGCAGCACCGAAGGTGTGAAACAGTGGCTGTGTGAGCACAATTTCATACCATTGGCAAGAAAAAACATCGTAACTCAGGCCATCATAAGTCAAGCTTTATTCGAATTGTGAAGAGTCCATGAAAACGGTCCCTCAGGTCGCTATAATGCAGTAAGCCATGCACAGTATATGGTAGCAATTACAAGTTGTAGAAGGTAGTTTAAAAACCTGGAAGTGATGTGCAAATATTAGTTTTTATTGCTCTCTTGGCGCAAATTGAGAACAACAGTATACTTAGAAACAAATAATTAATTTGCTTACTCTCTAAATCTCAAGTTGTCTTTTAAAATGTTAAATAGCTATTGCCATGGATGGGATCCATAGCCCACTATAATTCATGAGCAGGGAGCTGCGTGCTTTACTTGTCCAGAACAAGAATAAATTGGCAACTAGCCATGTAGCACATACAGCTTTATAAGCCACGACTGGTGTCTTTAACAGTGACTGTTTATAGGACACTCAGAAAAGCTCATTTTTATAATGTTGGAACATCGCGTTGACTAATCGATGGTCAGGCATGCCCCTGTGTTGAGTCAGCTGTGACATCACCAACAGGCTGTGTGTGGAGGAAACACCCTGGTCCGGTGCTGGGCAATACAAAAGAGAAGCCAGACAGGAATGTAACCTGAATGATAGTTCCAACTTCCACCCATAACTTTGGAGTAGTAACAACTTCAAATCAGTGTATTAGTTTTTTTATTATTATTACTGTAACATAATATCTGAGGGAAACAACTTAAAAAGGAAAGCTTTGTTTGAATTCACAGTTTTGAAGGTTCCAGTCCATGTCAGTCGACTCTGTTGCTTTGGGCCTGTTTTGAGCTGTACATCCTCACAGGAACACATGATAGAACAGTTGTCCAAACCCATGGTATCAGACAGTGAGAGAGAGCAAGAACCCCCAAGTCCAACAGTCCCCATCAGGGCCATGTCCCCAGTGGCCTCAGACCTCTCGGGAGGCTCCACCTCTTGAAGGGTTCACTTCCTCTCAGTAGCTCCAAGCTGGGGACTAAGCCTGACAAATGCCGTCTTGGGGACAGACGGCCAGGCCATAGCAATCAGTATTTGAGGAGTTTAGAGCAATGGGGTCAGCCTCTAAGTCCTTCATCCAGCAGTATTTTCAGTGCTTTTCAGAGTACCTGGAAATGTACCAGGACAAACACCTTGCGTTGGTTCAGTGAGGCTGACGGGTCAGGCTGGCATCCTCATGCTAACCCACCAAGTTCCAGAAACCAGAGAGCTGCATTAGAGACGAGGTAAAATAATTCCTGACATTGGAAATGAGAAGAATTAAGAAGGAGAGAAAATCTTGTGTTCTATGTATTCTCTTACCCATAGGGATTGCTATTGGATTATAGAAATACAAATAACCAAAATTGTTCTCAAAGTCAATTCAATGTTTAAAGAAACAAAATGTACAGAAGACATTAAGCTAAGAGAACAAACTTTGAGTCGCTTACACACCTTGGTCACAATAAGGGATGACATATTGAATAAAATGTCTCACCCTGGACCATTTTAGACCCTACTTCAGTTCTTAATATGAACTTGAAGCCATTAACTCCAGAAGGGCATGGTTGCTGATGATCACACTTGGGAAGGCATGCAGAAGTTCATTGTTCACAGACAGTGTTTACTAAGGTGGTGGCTAGACATCCTCTCCTGCCTTTTCACTTAGTGACTCTAATATGATCCAGGGAAATAGTGATACCAGCTCTGGTCACTTAAATCCTCGGTGACTAGATTCCAGCCCTTCATAGCCCATGCAGTCAGCAGAATGAAGTTCCAAAGTTAATTCCATTTCCACAAAGCCACTTCAGATTCTTCCTGTCAACACTGAATTCTCCTTGCTTGAAACATGGACTCTAACTACCATAGGATGTCCCAGTACCAACCAGCGCCTCACAACTTTTGCTCACTTGACTACCTATCCTCAGTGGCTCAAATAAGAAACATGTTTTCCCCATTTAGTTTTGCAGCCTAGAATGACCTAACTCCATCTTGGGTGACATTAAGTAGTCAAGGTCATCTGTAAGAACCACACCAGTACCTTAATAAAACAAAATCTTAATCCTCTAAAATCGGAAGAAGTTCATGACACCAAGTCCCACAGCCAGAAGAAATTGACCCTTCTTGGGAAATCCTGGGTTGGCTTTATGAGGGAGGTTGAATAAAACATCTTACATGGCTCTATTTACTTACTAACTGACCTTCAACAACTCACTTAACGTAAGAAAGTCTTACTTCTGAGAATAATGAGTGTACAGGATCACCAAATAATGTGTATACACACAAACACTGTGTAGCCTGGAATACAGAGTGATGTCATACAGAACACTTAGCACCGTTAATCACCTTTGGTGCTGTTGGAGTGCCCTACAATTGTGGAATCCACCCCAGTCTTCTGTCCTTGTCGCTTCTTTAATTCCAGGCAATAGAATATTCAAAGCTATATTCTGGCCAGGCAGTGGTGGCACATGCTTTTAATCCCAGCACTTGGGAGGAAGAGGCAGACAGATCTCTGTGAGTTCGAGGCTAACCCGGTCTACAGAGTGAATTCCAGGACAGCCAGGGCTATACAGAGAAACCCTGTCTCAAAAAACAAAGACAGCAACAAAAAAATCTTGTACAGAAATATTTGACAGAGAATAAGATAACAATGCAGGCTTTATAAGAGCAGATGCTCATTTTTTTAAAAAAAGCTATTCTGATAGTCTTCAAAGGTTCAGAGTATTTGTCAATTATACTGTTGCTGTGTTCACAGTTGTGTGGGTCTTTACAGTGTTAGAGGCCCCTACCCTTCCTTGCTCTAGGCATCCTTGGATCTGTGCTCTGACTCTAAGCTATTCTGGCCTGTAAGCCAACCATCACCACCATCCAGATGTGACCTAGCCATCACCACGGAAGTTTCTCCATACCCTTTGTGTAATCTGTCCTTCCCATACATCTCATCATCCCCTCCACCCAGGAAAACACCGGTTCCTCTCCAGGCATTGTAAGCCCACTTGAGCTTCCTGTACGTTTATCTACATGAGTGGAATCATACAATACAGACAGACCTTGACTGGCAATGCTTTAAATTTAATGACTCTTCAGTTTCACAGGGGTGACAAAAGAATGCATATTCAGTAGAAACTGTCCTTTGCATTTTGTTTTTGTTCCCCTGGGGCCTTTGATACATAACATGGTGTTCTCTATGATACTGGGCAGTGGCCGAGTCATGGCTGCCAATCAGCCTCTTGGTCATGAAGGTAAACAGCCAATGACTCTGTGCACTGCATTATTAAGCTCGGATATTTGGTAGGTCAGTTGTAGTAAAGGCATTTTTGACATGATATTTTCAGCCTATGATGGATTTGTTAAAATGCAAGATCTTTGTACATCAGGAAGCATCTGTAGGGGACTTTTATTTTATTCTAGCATCTTTATCTCAGTGTGATTATTTTGATGTTTATTCGTATTATCATATATATTAAATATTTTGTTATTTTTCACTGCTGAGTGTAAGTCCACCATTTACCTGTTGATAGTTAGGCTAGTATGGTGGAGGCTAAATGTGCTGCATTGCAGATGGGTGGAGAAAGGTAAGTACTAACCAAAAGAAAGGCAAAGTGTGTGTGTGTGTGTGTGTGTGTGTGTGTGTGTGTGTGTGTGTGAAGTTTCACTCTGTTGTTTTGATAAAGTACCCTGATCAAAAGCACCAGGGAAGGAAAGGGTTTATTTGGATTAAACTTTCAAGTCACATTCATTATTGAAGGAAGTCTGGGTAGGAAGTCAAGGCAGAAATCTGGATGCAGGAACCATGGAGGGATGCTGCTTACTGGAAGGCTTATTCTTAGCTAGCTTCCTTACATATCCCCAAATCACCTACCCAGGAAATGGTGCTGCCCAGAGTGGGCTGGGCCATCCTCCTTTAATCAAGACAATCCCTCACAGACATGTCTACAAACCAACCTGATAGACAACTACTCAGTTGAGACTTTTCTTGTGTGTGTGTCAAGTGAACAATTAATGCTAGGTATGACAAGTGACTTTCTTGTCTGATCTCCACCTGACATTAAGGCAGGGTTGCTCAAGGAACCTGGGGTTGCTGGTTTGGCTAACATAGATAGACAGCTTGCTCTAAAGAGCCTGTCTCCACCATCTCCCAGTTGCTGAGTTTACAGGTGGGATACCACACCCACCAGGCTTCTTTTATATGCGGGCCACACTCTGGTTTTCATGTTTATATGACAAATACTTTACCCACTGAGCTATCTCTCCAGCCCCCACCGTACTTTTTGAGGCAGAGTCTCTCCTTTAAGCTAGAGCTCACCTTTGGCTAGACTGGCTGGACAGCAAAGTCCTGGGACCCACCTGTCTCTGCCTCCTCAGTAACGGGAGTTACAGACACACACCATCATACTTAGCTTTTATGAGAAAGCTAGAGATCTGAACTCAGGTCCTCACACTTCCACGGCAAGCATTTTATCCACAGAGCCACTCCCCAGGCCAGAGAAGTTACATTAATTCCAGACAAAGACCTCAGAACAGAAAAAATTATTAGGATAAAGAAGAGTAGTACATCATGATAAGGAGGATGATTCTTTAAAAATAATGATAATCTGTAATAATCCTAAACATAAATGCACTTAGCAATGGAACGTAAGAATAGTTGAAAAGAACCTGGTAGTTCAACATCCCTTGTCAATAATAGATCAAGAAGACAAGCAATCAGTAAGGATCTAGCTGAAGTGATAGTCTAATCAAAAAGCTTGATTCAGTTGGCATATATAAAATGATCCATCCAGGACTAGAGTGACGGCTCATTGGTTAAGAGCACTTGTTGCAGCCCGGTGGTCGTGGTGCAGGCCTTTAATGCCAGCACTTGGGAGGCAAAGGGAGGTGGATCTCTGTGAGTTCGAGGCCAGCCTGGTCTACAGCCAGGGCGGTTACACAGAGAAACCCTGTCTTGGGGGGGGGGGGGGAAGCACTTGCTCTTGAAGAGAACCCAGGTTCAGTTCCCAGCACTCACATGGCAGCTCATAACTATCTGTAACTCCCGTCTTGGGAGACCCAATACCTTCTTCTGAAGACCCCAACACCTTCCACTGGCATCAGAAATGCACATGATGTGTGTGTGTGTGTGTGTGTGTGTGTGTGTGTGTGTGTGTGTGTGTGTATGTATGTATGTATATGCAGGCAAAACATTCAAAAACATAAAATAATAAAATGAGACATAAGTTGGTACTAGGACTGGGGTATTACCATGACAGGACTCGCTGTGCTGTTTGTTGGAGGATTATGGAAGATTTGGGATGCTTTAAGTGAGGGTTAGTGGGCAATCCTTGTGGGGGCATGGAAGACAGTGCCAAGGGAGACTTGAACTCTGGAGGCCCAGCTCATGTTTCAGAGGGGAAGAATATTAGTAATATTAATAATATTAGTGGCCTAGAGACCATTCTTGTGATGTTTTGGCAAAGAATGTGGCTACTTTTTGCCCTTGTCCTAAGACTCTGCTTGAGGCTAAATTGAAGCATTTTGGATTAATGTCATTGGAAGAGGAGACTTCAAAACAGCCTCGGATGGACTATGGTGTGTGGTTCCTAAGTGGTCACTCTTGTGCAGATCTACACTGAGAAGGAGCAAGTAAGGGTAGGAGAAATGCAGAACTACCATTTGAGGAGAAAGGGAGCACCAGGAAGTGTCCTGGAGTTAAATCCGGTGCT